>NW_007249949.1:139696-283355 GCF_000164805.1 Carlito syrichta | reverse complement strand
TCCCACCCACTGGCTCCCAACCTCCAAGGCTCTCTTGTGCTGTGTGCGCGTTTACTTTTTATTTCCCTATGTTTTGTGTTCCGTTTACTTAATTTTATTTAATTTTACTTTCTTTTTAATAGCTTTTGTTAAGAAATATATTAAAGTAATGCATGCTCCCTTTTTACAAGATAAAATTATCTAGATCTGCTTATAATGAGAGCAATAGGCCACCTCTCCCTTGCTCCCACCCACAGCCCTTTTTAACAGCTACTACGTTTAGTTCTTCTGGTGGTCACCCCCTTGTCGCTAAAAAAATAAGCTTACATAGCGATTTCTTGATTTATCTATTGACTTTCTGCCATGTTAGATGAAGATTTACTCTCTTACTTACTGCACCGCCCCCGTTTCCTTCTGACAAATTTACACCTCTGTTCTCAAGCCCTGCCCTGGTGAGCTCTGAGACCTCAAACCAGCAGTGGATGAAGGTTTTCTGGGGCCGAAGCTTATACAGTTGTGGGGGCTGAGAGGGAAGGGTAGGCTGTACTAGAAAGATATCACAGAATTAGGCCTGGCAAGTGAACATTTATTTAGAATGAGAAAATAAATTATAAAAGAATCCTGGGGCCTTGGAGACTGAGGTCCCCATCCTCTGAAATCTTCTTAGGTAATTCAGACTCTGAGTTTGCCTCCCTAATATAGTCTGGCATTCTGTGCCCACCCAGAACTCTCCATAACTCCCAGCGCTCGCAGGGGTCTTGCAGGGAGGGGCCCTGAAGGTCAAGATTCACCAGCTTCTGCCAATAGGATTTCCTAATGGAGTGAATTGAAGCGTGTAAAAAAGAGAGGCATCAAGGATGATGTCAAGGTTTTGTTACTGCTGTACGTACACTAAATTTCCAGCTTTTTGGAGCCACAGCGACAAGTCCTCACCTTAGTTTGGGGAGTATTTTAGAAAGCTGACTCTGGACCCTGCCGTTGTCACCAGAGCCTCACAGTGCTCTGATGGGGTAGGTTGGGCAAGCACACTGTCCCCACATTTAGGAGGATGCATAACCTTGTTCCTCTTGTGTCAGCCCAGGGGCCATGCAGCTGGCACCCAGTAAGTACCCAGATAAAGGGTACTTTCTCACTCAGAGGGCAGGACACTGTGTCTGTGCCCTCTTTGATCCCTTTCTTCTACACAATATGAAATGTAGCTTCACAAGGTGACTTTGGTCAATTCACTTTACCTCGCCAAGCCTCAGTTTCCTTCCCGGAATGGGAGGTAACCACGCTTATCACACTGGGTTTTGGGGAGGATTGAGTGGTTTAACATGTAAGTGTACAAGAATAATTATCTTTAGACATTCTCTTATTGATATGTCAGTTTGTCTCTCAGTAGGGTGTGAGACTCATGAGAATGTTTAGGGATTTCTGTGTAGCACGTGGTACCACAGGTCGATTACAGCCCTTGGTTTAAAATCAAGGACCAAGTCACTGTGAGTCAGGACCTGCTACACACAGAGAGTAGGGAAGAGATTGGGCAATGGCTTCCCCATGCAAGAGAAACTTTCTTTTCCTGGAGTAGCAAAGGCTAAGGCTTGGTCTCGGAGGAAGCCTGGTTTGTTTTCTGGGCCAGAAGTAGTGCCCCTGGTGGTGAGAGCTAGGAACCTCACATAATAGCCAAGCTTTATCCAACCCAAGTAGGGGAGGGGCCTTGACTGAGAAACCCATTCTGGAGCGACAAATAGCTCTCAATATTTTAGAAGGGGGAATACGTAGATGCAAGTCATGTCCATCCACTGCTTAAGCTCACAAAAGGCTACTGGATCATGGTTATAGCAGGAATAATATTTTGAGATCTCTGCTGTATTGGTAAATTTCATTTCGCCTGGATCCTATCTGCCATTATAACTCAAGGAAGGTAGCCAGGCGATGCCACCTCAGGAAAGAGGACAATTTTATATAAAGGATGTCAGGTCTGTGTCCCCTCAGAAGCAGATCTTAAGACAAGAATTCTGATGCAAGTAGTTTCTTTGAGAGGTACAGGGAATGCCAGAAGAGAAATGGGGGAGCAACGCAGGGAAGAAAAGGAAGCACAATAAAGGACTGTTCAGCAAGATGCTATAATAGATTATTAGAGCTTAATCCTGGGGGAAAACTCTAGAAAACAGTGTTAAGAACATGCCCCAGAGTTATCCCACCCAAGGAAGGCTGGAGGCAGGTTTCTAAGGGAGAGAAAAACTGGAACTGACAGGTTAGCTTATATTTTTGAACATTTAAAACATTATTTCTAGGCATAAAAACGTAGTTACCAAAATAAGATCAAGCTATACTGTAACACTGTTCTTCAGTTTCTTCCTATGAGCTAACGGTGTTCTGATGAAGTTTTAGCAGGAACACTGTGGGCAGGAAGCCATGTGCCTGTGGATGAGAGTCATGGTCTTAGGACGGGCCTGAGGCATTCTGGGAAACATGGATGGATTGTGATGGGGCTGTAGGCTGGAGCAGCCTATGTGTTTGTTTTGTTTTTTGTTTTTTGTTTTTGAGTTGGAGTCTCACTCTGTCGCCCAGACTGGAGTGCAGTGGCATGCTCCCGGCCACCGCAACCTCGAGCTGCTGGGCTCCGGCGATCCTTCCGCCTCAGCCTGCCAAGTAGCTGGAACTACAGGCGCGCGCTACCATGCCCGGCTAATTTTTGATTTATTGTAGAGATGAGGTCTTGCAAGTTGTCCAGGCGGGTCTTGAACCCGCGGGCTCAGGCAATCCACTCACCTCAGCCTCCCAAAGCGCGGGATTATAGGCTGAGCCTCCAAGCCCGGCTCAGCCTATGTGTTTGATTGAGCCCATTCCTGCCTTGCCTTCTGAGCTTCTACTGAGGAAGAGCTTTGGCTCGGCAAAAATAAACTTTAAAAGGAGGCTGGTGGACTTTTCAAATGACTGAAGAAGGCAAACCTTTCAGTCACTGCAAGTATTTCAGAAGGTGGGTGTTTTCTGATACACGGTAAACAGATAGTGCTCATGCCAAATCTTTCTTGTATGGTTGTTAAAGCAGGATCCACTAGACAACCTCCATGTTGTCAACCTAGCTCCGTTGGTCCTACTTACTACTGAGCTAAAGTGATCTTTCAAAACATGAATCAGTTCATAATGCCTACTCAAAAGCCCCCAGTGGCTTCCACCACAATTAGAGTAGGCCAGGCTCGGTGGCTCAGCCTGTAATCTCAGCACTTTGGGAGGCTGAGGCGAATGGATTGCCTGAGCCTGCGGGTTCAGGACCCACCCAGGCCACTTGATAAGACCTCATCTCTACAGTAAATTAAAAAAAAAATTATCTGCGTGTGGTAGTGCACGCCTATAGTTCAGGCTACTTGGAAGACTGAGGCAGAAGGATTGCTGGAGCCCAGCAGGTCAAGGCTGCGGTGGCCATGAACGTGCCACTGCACTCCAGCCTGGGCAACAGAATGAGACTCCAACTCAAAAAAACCAGAAACACAATTAGGGTAAAATCTGGAGTCCTTCCCCTGGTCTGCAAAGTCTTCAAAGATCAGACCCTAACTAACCCTCCAACAGTTGGCTATCCTCGTCTCTGATCTCCTTGGCTCTGTTGCTGTTCCTTGTACATACTGGGCCTATTTGCCATTATGCTGCTATATTCATGGACTGAAATGATACACTCCTCGACTCTTATGGTAACTGCCCAACCCTTTCACTTTCTAATAGACCACCCTACCTATTTAACAAACAAGCAAACACTCTGCTATCATTCCTTTCACAGTACTTATCACCTGTCATTGGAAGATACTTTTATTATTTATACTGAAGTATAGAGTCCAAAAGGGGTTGAGTCGTTTTTATGTTTTGTTTCCTGATATATCCCTAAACCCAGAACAGTTCCTGACACCCAGTAGGTATTCAATAGATATTTATTGGATAAATGAATGAATTGGATCAAGTTCATGAAAAATATAATCACACCTATAATCCCAGTGCTTTGGGAGGCTGAGGTGAGAGGATTGCTTGAGTTCAGGAGTTTAAAACCATCCTGGTTAATAGAGAAAGATTCCAACTCTAAGAAAAGGAAAAGAAAAGAAAAATGTCGCCAGTAAATATACAGATAAAAATATTCTAGAATTCAGGCTTTCAACTAATCTAGATTTGATTCCTTTCAAATTGAAAATAATTACTGGAACACAGAGGAAAAAAATAAAATGAAGTGACTGAGCTGTATTATATAATAAGATTTATAATTACAGGTTGAATATTAGACTAAGAACTTTTGCTTTTTTATGTTTAACTTAATGTCTGCTTTAAATATTTAAGCAAAGGTTAGCTTAAAAGTCTACATACTCATTTAAAAGTAGTAAAAGAAAAAAGATTCCCCTAGCAATTTTAATAATTCAGAATGGTATTCTGTCGCTTCTGTTGGTGCTTGAGAACCCAAGATGGTAACTGGTTACCTGAAAATAGAGGCCTTGATCAAATATTTAAGATCACATTTATTTTCATTTTCTGCATATTTTGTATTCCTGCTTCTCACTTTTTTTAAAAAAAACCATTTTTGCAGTCACACAATTCACACACTAAAGTTAATAGAAATATTCCATGGATTATTAAATGCAGCTAAGCAGTGAGTTTTTTGCTAGAAAATAAGGCCAAATTGGGGCCACTTTGCTGTTCTAACAAAGTAATTTTTCCTTGGAGGTACGAACTATGAATTTGCAGAGGCCTTATTTTGAGTTTTGCAAGACAGATGCATGACTGCTGCAGAAAAAGCTTTAAAGTGGAAAACAAATATTCCCTTAAAACAATTCATGGTGGTGCAATCAAGAAGGCCTATAATCAAGAACAGGTGAAATCATTGACTGAACTCTTGAAATGATGGCAAGAAGACCCTAAATAATGCCTGTTTGCTGATGAAAACATTGCATTCTGGTGCTACCAGCAGTGGAGTGGGTTTTGGTTAGCATCTGCCTAGGCTTTAAGTACTGTTCCAGTAGCAGCACCCAGTGCTGTAAACTATCTTTCCTAATGAAGCTTTTTATGTTTTACTCCTGTTGTTAAAACCCTAATCTAGGATTTGGTGTCCATCTGGGCCTTCTTGTACAAAGAAGGCCTTCCAGGGGTGATCAAAGTCATAATGGAAAAACACTTTAGGAATAATTCATCTTTTTGTGGTGAGGAAAGAGTACCTAAAGAGGTTAGATGATTTTCTCAAGATCACAAACAGCTGGCCAGTGATGGGGTTAGAGTATCAATTGGGATTTTTCTGTTACAAGCAACAGAAACGATCTCTGTAACTGAGTGGAAGGGCGTTTATTGGTAGGATTGGGCCTTCAGAGTTTACAGGAAGGTTGGAGGTCTAGGCTTAGCAAAAGGGCGGGAAGAGAGCAGCTCTGAAAATCTAGGAAGTGAAAATCCTGAGAATGATCTCTTAGTAGAGATGAACTTGTCAGAATGCCACTGCAAGGATAGATGATTAAATCCCAGACACTTCTTATGCCCTTGTGTTGTTCACACATGCATCAGTGTCTTGAAAGGGGCCTCCTGATTATCCAAGATTAGTATATCCTCCCCTGACTGTCCTGGGGATGGTGTTGGCAACACCTTCAACTTCAGATGTTGAAGAAAAGGCATCTAAATTTACTCTCCTACTAAGACTCATAGTGGAGAGAGGTAAGTCTCCCAAAAGAAACCCAAAGGACACTGGTAGGAAGAAGGCAGGGATGCAGGGAAGCCAGGGTGTAATGAAACCCCTATTTAGTTTGGAGTGGTAAACTTCTGTGCAGCTAGAGAGGGTCATGAGTAGCAAACAGGAAGCTTGGAGGCTTGGGATGACTAGGAAGTTTTGCTTCCCAAACACAGGAGCTCCCTGTCCCTCTCCTTCCTTCTTTTGACCTGAAATATGGATATGATTCTGAAGGCCAAGCAGCCATCTTGAGTTTGTGAGGTGACAAGCATGAATGCCTCCACCTGCTAAGAACCACTGAATGGATAAGTAGATGGAGTCTTTACATCATGGAACTGCGATGCCAGCTGTGAACTGCCAACCTCCATGCTTCTTATTTTATAAGAAAATTAAAAAACTATTTGGTCAGGCACTGCAGTTGAGTGTCAATTACATTAAGCCCAATACAGTCTGATTATGCAAATTTGTCCTAGAATTCTGGACTCTCAATTCCCTATGCAGCATCATTCCTGCTCTACTTACAAAGAAATTGTTCCTGCCTTCAAGGAGCTTATGGTTGAATTGAGGTTGCATTAGTCAGGGTTTCCAGGGAAATAGAACCAATAGGACATATACAGATATATAAGAGGGTATTTATTAAGGGAATTGGCTCACATAATTATGGAGACTGAGAAGTTCTACAGTCTGCCATCTGCAAGCTGGAGATCAGGAAAATCTGTGGTATAATTCAATCTGAGGTCAAAGGCCTGAAAACCAAGGCAACTGGTGATGTAACTCCAAGTTTGAGGCTGAAATTCTGAGAACCAGGGAAGGGGCAGAGGAGATGCTATTGCATGTTTCTGAAGGCCAGGGAATCAGAAGTTCTAGTGCCAAAGGCAGAAGAAAATGGCTGTCCCAGCTCAAAGAGAGGTAGAGAGAGAAAGAGAGAATGAATTTGCCATTCCTGTGTCTTTTTGTTCTGTACCCTGCCCTCAACAGAATAGGATACCTGCCCACATAGGTGAGGAGAGATCTTCTTTAGTAAGTCTACCGACTCAAATGTTAGTCTCTTCCAGAAATGCCCTCACAGGCATGTCCAGGAATAATGTTTTGCCAGATGTCTGGGTATCCTTTAGCCCAGTCAAGTTGACATATAAAACTAACCATTATAGAGGTTAAAATAAGACTCCTAAGTAAATAGAGAACAAGGAACTGTGAGATATACATTCTGGGTGGTAAGGAACACACTACAATGCCAAAATTAGAGTTCAAAGGCAGGTCCTGCCCAGGCCCTCATCCCTTCCTCCTGTGGTCTGTCTGGTAGTAGACCTGCAATAGTCCCTTCGAGCCTGGCACACTCAATGGCCTGTTCATATTCGACTAACATGTAGTCTAGCCATGTCTAGTAGGCCGCAGGGCCATGTCCTGTTCTCCCACACACACCTAGTGTTTCCTAACTGGTACTGTCTTGCCTCAAGTGACAGCTTTAGAAAGAGATGACAGGACTCCTTAGGCAAAGGCAGATATCTAAACTTTGATCTGTCTTCTGAGAAAGCGCTGGCAAGAAACACTATCCGCTCCCAAACTGCAGGGTTCTTGACATGAGACAGTCTTTCCTTCCTCCCACTTTTCCTCCTGTCCTCTGTGCAGTTTGATTCCTCAGGAAGGAGATGCTGAGAGGAAGTTAAAAGTCCAAAGGTTTACAGGGAGTAACACTTGTAAAAGTGAAAAAGGGCAGAAGCGGGATTGGGCAGGAGAGCCATCAGACCTTGACATGGACGCACTGGAGGAGTCCTACATTGGGCAGAAATGGTCAGGCCCCTGTATCTCCACTTTGCTTAGTTACTGGCCAGCCCGAGAACAGCATGGCCTCATCTTGAGAACTTGAGGCAGACCCCAAGGAAACTAACAGCTAGAGATTGTCAGAAAACCATGCGTCTCCCACCTGGGACACAAGTTCCTTCTGAAGGCAGGTTAGAGTGGTATCTTGGTGTCAGCCACAACTTACACCAACCAGTATTTGTCGACAGGAGCTCTTGGAGTGACCTAGGGCCCCACATATGGCTCACAGCTTTGTTCCAAAGTTTCTGGAAAAGTGGGGCAGGTTATGACTTTATTTGTAGTGAAGACCAGGGTTTGTCCATATCTCAGATCCTAAAATCGTAGCTAGAAATGAAGACTTCACCACCGAGTTCTTGTACCTAGTAGCAAAGGCTCAGCTGTGACCCTTAGCTCTGTCTCCCTCCTCTGCCCACTGGGCCCTGCCCTGCACACTTGCCTGCACCTCCTTTGTGTACTACTCAGGCTGCCAGTGTCAGGGTGGGTGCTGTGCTCGAAGTCCTCATTGGTTGGGTGAGTGAGGGAATGAATGAATCACAGCATGAGTGAAGGAAAGAATGAGAGCCCCGATGAAAGAATGCAAGAGTCCTGAGAAAAGAACAAATTGAATAAAGATACTTCAGCAACAGAACTACCAGTCGAGTCACTTAGGGATGAGATGATCATGTTCTCCCCCCAGGGATTCTTTGAAAAATTACCTGACTGCTTCATTCAGTGGGAGAAGCAGAGTCTGCTTTCTTTCCTGCGTGTTCCTCAGTGATGACAGCTATTCTTTTAGCCTGACTCTGCAGCTCTAGTTAAGTCGCCATTCTTCCCTTGAAGGCAGCTTTGCTAACGGCATGGAGAGCACAGATTGTCTGCGAAGGTGTGGCTCTCTGGATCTCAGACCAAACTGTGGTAATTAACTGCACTACCCTTGAGCCTTCCTTCCGTCCATCTTTATTGCTTTGTGCCTTGCCCATATGGCACCTGAGTCTTGAGCCTCCAGGTGTGGCTGCAGTTGGTCAGAGCTCTGTGCCCCTCGAGGGAAGAAGAGCAGGCTGAGTGCTCCTTCCACATGGGCCTGTAATGACTTAGAGCCACGTGCTAATTGGCCTGCCTTTCTTTGGGCAGTTCTAGAGTCTGTGATTAGTACTGATTCTGACAACCTGCCCCATCTGTGGAAATACACCCTAGAGGAGGAGATAATTTTCCCAAGATCGTTTTCAGAAAGGACAAGTGGAATTTCACACTGATGCTTTGGTTAAGACTTCCCTAGTTTTTCCCTTTCAAGAAGGGGAATCATGAAATGTACTAGTAACTGATTATCCATTTGCAGTTTTACATATATTGAGGCAGTCAGCATAAGCAAAGTTACACTGAGGAAACAACAACTCCTACACCTCAGTGTCTTAGAAAAACAAAGATCCATTTCTAGCCCAGACCACATGTCCATCATGGGTCAACTACAACGCTACTTGCTCCACCTGTCCCTTTCCTGGGGACATTTCCATGTGGCAGAGGGAAGAGAGGGATGTGGAGAACCATAAGCTGACTCCTAACACTTTTGTGCAGAAATGACATCTCATGTTCCCCATGTTTTATTATCCAAAACAAGTCATATGCCATTTTTAGGTTCAACAGGCTAAGGATATATTGTGCCCCACAGTCACAGGGCCAAGTTCAATATCAGTGGGGTAAAAAAGTAGCATCCTATCCTAGGGAAAGCTAATCTTGTGAATCATGAGGTACTGAGCCATCTACATTTATGATGAGGAGTCGGGCAAGGAAGTTGACGTGACATGTGAGCCTTCAGGTATGCATAAAACTCTACACCTGCAGATGGGACAGGGTGGGCCTCACCAAAAGCAACATGATGTAGTAGCTGAGGCCTAAGGTTGCTTGATTTCCACCTCAGCTTTTGTGACCTTGAGCAAATTGCCTAACCTTTGTGAACCTCTAAATAGGCACAATAGTATCTCCCTATTAGGGTTGTTGCGAAGATTAAATCAGATATCTGGCAGGTACATAATGCATTAGAGATTTTATTATGATAAAGTAGTTCGTGCTTACTGTGGACAATCCTGAAAATTCAGAAAAACAGGAAGAAAATAAATAACACTAAACCATTTCTTGACACCCAAAGACAACAGTGTCAAAATATTGGCATATTTCCTTCAAAAGATGAAAGCATGTTATTTTTAGAGCTGCAGCTGTTTCTGCATTTGGGCAGAAGGACAAGGACGGCATTTGTTTGGGAAGACACCTTAATGGGTTTATTAGCCACCCTCTCTTACTCTCCCTCGGCTAGTCTGCATGGGAAACTTTGAAACAAAAGTTCTTTGAATTCTGTGCATCTAATCAACAGATGTTTCTTATTTCTCTGTCAAAAGCAGAGAAGAAGGAAGATTCTATTGTTGGGACTCTGGAAACTGGAAAAGACAGGATGTGAACACAGTGGGAAACCTAAGAGATTATCTAAGATGGAGATACACATAGGGAGAAAGTGAGGCATACAGAGAGAAAGGGGCTGGACAAGATAAAGACAGAGAGGGATGGAGAGAAAGACACACAGGAGGACACTGAGAGATGCACAAATTGAGGAGAGACACAGAACCGTGCATGCGTGTATATATATGTATATATATATATATATATATATATATATATATATATACTCACACACGTGCATGCATGTGTGACACACACACACACACACACACACACACACAGGCAGAGCAGGGAACCTGGAGCACCAGAGTCAACCTGTTTCCTCAGGAAAGATGCACCAGCATGTCTAATCAACTTCAGACTCCGAAGCCTGATTTTGGGTTCCGTGTTTCCCTTGCCCAGGGCTGCAGCATCCCCACCCTTATTATCCTCAGACTTTTAGGATGAAGTTGGTTTCTCAAAACAGCCTGATCTTGCTGGTGCCATGGGGATTGCAGGGGAGGGGTCCTTGTCCTGAGAGGAATGAGTGACTTGAGGGGAGGAGCAAGGCATGACAAGTGGGTACTGAGCTCTCTCACGGGGTTTGGTAACTGAGCCAAGAGGAAGGTTTGGGATAAGAGATGAGAGGCCAATCCCAGAAAAATGAAATCCCCTTTTCTCAGGGTGTCTTTGAAATATCGAGGAACTTTGGATCGGGGTTTATGCTATTATATTTGGATATTAACAAAATCTGTTCATTGATATGTATTACATATAAAATATCATAACAACACCAGTATATTGATATGTGTGTATGTGTATATTTAACGCAGTTGAAACCATATTGTCCAAATACTGTATATCTTGCTCTTTCTCTTAAGTATTATATTTCAAACATTCCCCCACATCATTAAAAACTCCCCATAAACATCATTTTAGGGTTTTTCCCTTTTAACAGCCATCAAGTTGCTCTCCCTCTTCCTCTCCCTCCCTGAACCTCCTCCCAGTTCCTGCCTCCCACCCGCTTTGTTTTATGAATTTCCTTCAACTGAACTGAAGGAGGGGCCTTTGACAAGGTCTTCGGTGGGCTCAATTATGGAAAACATAGGACTGAGTCATAAGATGAGTGATTGCTGTGTTTCTCTCGTGTATTATGGGAGCCATCACGAAGATGCTTCCGGAGTGCGGGCACAATTTTGTTATTTGCCATTGTGGTTAATGAAAAGATGAAATTGGAGCCTATGAACACAACATGTAGGCAGCACCATAATTAGCCCTTTGGAAGGTGAAGGATCCACTTTAAAATAAAAGAAAATAGCTTTACTCCCACAATGAAATGGCTGTAATTTTCCAGCTAATGCAGAACCTGTAGTCTTTCTGTAATTATGTCTCTTAGGTCTATTATTCACTGTAATTTCTTCCTTTCTTTTTCTTCTTCCTTTTTCTTTATTTTTTACTCCTAAGTAAATTCCCTTCAGTACAAAGAAGGCTAAATAATATTATTTGCAAACAGAAGGAAAAAGCTCTTACCCACATGATGAATGCATTTTATTTTGAAAAGTAAAAAGACAAAAGGCTGAGTAATTAAGTTTTTAAGCTAGTAGAGCTGTGCTGTCTAAAATTCAGCCAAACTTGTACAGGCAAGACTTGGCCTTGTTTCCCGGTGAAAGGGCAGGCTCCCTGAACCAAGGAAAGTGGTTTTCTGGGAGGTAACTCATTACTCTGGCAAATCACAGTCAGGATAGGGAAGCACTGGACTTGGGGCCAGACAACCTGAGCTTGTCCCAGACTAAACCTGAGACAATCACCTCATCTCTCTGTTCTTCAGTTTCCTCACCTGTGAAATGCATTAAAATCCCCACGTTGCAGCCTGGTCTTGAGCACATGAAAGTACCAAGCATGGTGCCCAAAACGTGGTCAGGGCTCAACAATAGTAATTATTCCTTTCACCTTGTGACCATTGAATGAATGAACATTTAACATAGAGAGAGCCTGAGCCAACAGTAACTCGCTGGCTTCTAAAGACTGATGGCACCAGAAATCTAGATGATGATCAAAGTGAGACTCTTTTGATTTTCTCAAAGTAGCATATTAAATGGCATTAAGGGGTTTTGCAGCAAACAATCTCGCAAGACACGTGCTGCCATCCATTTATACTTGAGGAAACAGAGACTCAACAAGTTGCCCAAGGCCATACATCTTGTAAGTGGCTGGGCCAAGACTTCAATTCCATTCTATCTGATTCCGGAGCCTATGCTCATCCCTCTACCCTTTTGCTCAGATCTGTTCTGACTTTACCAGGTATTCATTTTTCATTTGTGAAATGGACATGCTGCTTGTCAAAGTGGTCAAATGCATGGCCTTTGTTATCAGACAGACCAGAATTTAAGCTTCAGCTCTCTACCTCCTAGCTGTATAACTTTAGACAAGGAACTTATCACACCATCTGTAAAATAATAGAGCCTATCTCATAGGTGCTATGGACCTAAAAGCAAGCATTCAAAGTGCCTGGCATCTTGTAAGCATTCACTAACAACAAAAACAAGCAAAACACCAACTTTTATGCTGTCACATCCTCTGTTGCTGTTGTGAAGATTTATTGAGGTCACAGGCAGAAAAGACTTTGTAACTTGGGAAGCCTTTGATTTGAATTGGCCCCATCACACATTTTGTGTCCTAACTTCCACACCTTTCCTGGTAATAATGACTAAGGGGTCCTTGTTACCCCATGTGAGCAAATTATCTCTGCACCTCCTAATGCTTTCAACTCTGAGCTGTCCCCAGAACTGAGTGGACAGTTACTGTATGAAAATGTTTGCATGAGGCTTCGTCAGCCAGTGCAGAGGCTTAAGCAGCAACCCCCCCTTCCTGATTTGTGTTACTGCAGATCCTGGTCAAACAGAGTCTGTGTTCCCTCAGCACACAGCAGCACCAAGACTTGTCAGGGACAAGGGGAGGGGAAGTGGCTGATCTGTGATTAAAAATTCACTGAGGATCACCAGCCAACAAATCGTGCCCTTCGGGAAGACTAAAAATTGACTGCAGTGTCAATTTACTGCCCCAGCCTGGGAATCTGTGCCCCTTATCTGGGGATAGAGAAGTCACTGTCTTTGTTAGATCTGACAAAAGATCTGGTCAGGTGGTGGTGGTGGAGGAAGGTCAGACCATGTAGGATAGAAAGGGGGGGTGTATGACAGTCTTCGGGGATCAAGTCTCCCTATTTTCTTTTCTTTTTTTTTTTTGAGTTGGAGTCTCAAACTGTCACCCAGACTGGAGTGCAATGGCCGCTTCCGGCCACCGCAACCTCGACCTGCTGGGCTCCAGCGATCCTTCCGCCTCAGTCTTCCAAGTAGCCAGAATTACAGGCATGTACTACCACGCCCGGCTGATTTTTTTTGATTTATTGTAGAGATGAGGTCTCGCTGCCCAGGCGGGTCTCGAACCCGTGGGCTCAGGCAATCCACTCACCTCAGCCTCCCAAAGGTGCGGGATTACAGGCTGCTAAGTCCGACTAAGTCTCCCTATTTTCTTTCCTCCTTTTTTTTCCTCTCTTGTTTTTCTCTTCCTCCTTCCTTCCTTTCTTTCCTTTTCACAAACAATTATTGAGTCCCTGTTGAGCTAGGTATTGGTCTAGGATTTGAGTTACAGAATACATCACACCTGGCTCTAGTCTTAGGAAGTATAGAGAAGTAAAGGATGATGACATTCATTTATCAGCTATGATTGAGGGAAGCACAGGTGCCATGGGAGCTCACAGGGAGTTCAGCCTTGGTGGTGGTGGTTGTGATTGGGTGTCCAGGAAAGTGTTCCAGAGGAAATGGCATCTGAGTTTTTTGGAGTGTTGAGGGGTGGGACATGGACGAACCTCAGCAATGGCTGGGTGATGCTCGAAGGATGCAAGTCATTCAGCAGAATAGAAGTGGAGTGGTAGCAGTACAGGGAGAGAAGTAATGGAAAAGGCGAAGCCAGAGGCAGCATCCTACAAGCCAGGCTGTAGGAGAAGAGTGAGTCTGACAGGCCTGTCACATGTCTGATGGAATCAAATCCCAACCCTGCCAGTTGCAGGTAGCTGAGCAAGTTTCTCATGCGGAGAGACTCTGTTTCCTCGTCTGTGTAAATGGCAATTCTAACACCTGCCTCCTAGCGGTAAATCCTCAAGCCAATGGCTGGCTCATTTGGGCACTCAGCAAATGGTACTGGTTCTCTTGTGTCTAAAGACTGGAGTACTGTGGATGCTAGGCAGGCTTGTGGCGACTCTGGTAGAACTTCCTTCTCTGGTAGAATTATCTACTGCCAAACCCTTTGAAGTTCATTCTGCAGCTGGAACCAAAGAACCCATAGTGCCCCAGTAGTCTCCAAGTTGTACCTCTCTGTTGGGGTGTGAGATTGAAGGGTATCCCTGTATGTTTGTGCAGCCAGCCTGGAGGCAGTCACAACTACTGGCCAATATGGTGTGCATGTCACAGGCACATTCCTTAAAGAGAATGGAGGTATTTACAGGCTGACTAAATGTCTATGAACTTTGGTTTTTGTTTATATACCCCTACTAGAACAAAGGTATTTGAATGGGGAGACAGGGTGCACACCAGCATCTAGCAGGGCCCAACACAGAACTCAGTGAGTGTTAATTGAATGAATGCATGGCCCATCTGCTCCTTCCCGTGTTCTGTTTCTCTCCTAGAATACCTGCCCCACTGAGTTTTGTAGGAAGTCCCAAATCACAGGGTCTAGAGAGGCTATCCTAGTAACAGGTCTGCCTATTGTCCTCCAAATGTCCTATTTCCATCTGTACCCAGAGGAAATGGTTGGTAGGCTTGGCCAGATTTGGCAGGGCATGCTCTATTTTTTCAGAAGGGGCCTTTTTTACTACACTCTAGGTAGTTTGATGCTATCTGGTCATGCCACTGAGGCCTGTAACAGTCAGGTGTGGGGCAGAGGTTACCCAGTCTTCAGAGGTCACATCATAGAATAACTATGGCTCCTAAAATTCTGAAAACCATATTTACTCTTATACTCCTTTCCAGTTCATATACCTCTTCCAGGAAACCTGCCCTGAACTCTCCCTGTGTCCTTCTTATTTTGTAGCATGAGTTTCCAGATCATAATCGCATGGGTAGTTTGTATAATCTAGAATTAAGCTCTTTGGTAAACATCAGGGAGGAGTCTGGACTTCTCTGCTCTGGCTGAAAGGCCAAATTCATTATATGGTTTCTACTCTCCCCATCAATCTCTTGTAAAGTACTCCATAAGTCCAACTCTAAACAGCACCGGAAAATGGTGTGGCTTTGCTGAAGGTCTCATAGAGAGATGGAGGGGGAAATGACATCACGTATATCAAACTTTCCTAAATACCGTACAGTATCTCCTTTAAAAAATTCTTCCAGAAGCTTCCCCTGCCTCTCTTTTCTCTATGTCTCCCCTCCCCAGGCTTTCTAGGCATGATGATCTTTCCTATCCCAGGGTCACCACACCATATAACTCCAGGGGATGCTATTCACATCATAGTCCACTAGTCTGGTATCCCTTGTCCTCTCTGAGGCTACACTTGATCGTTCTGCTAAGGCTTCTTAAAAAACCCAGCACTAGCACACCATCCCCAGCTGACAGCTATACCACATCATATTTGCTGCTCCAAACCTTGCCTTCCATCCTCACACCTCAAGTACTTTTCAACTGTGACCATTCACTACAGGACTGTGTGAGTACAACCCTCATGCAAGGTAGCAGGATGTCTCAAGGCAATGCTTGCCATCCTCATTTTGCAGATGAGCAGCCTGAGGCTCCAAGAAGTCAGCTGAGCTGCTAAGTTGACACAGCTGCCATGAGGCGCAGCTGGCAATCCCTCTGCTGCAAGTCCATGCTCTTCACCATTGAACAATACTCCTCTTTCTGTTTGGATTGTGGAGGCAAAGATTGTGATCTATATTTAGATTTTAAGGTTCATCACAGTGCTGTGCACATACTAGAGACTGAATGAAGGGATTCATGGCAAAAAGATCAAAATATTTTAGATCATTATTGATACAATAGCATGTTGCACTTCAATTCCATACAAGGCAGTAGCATGGTGATTTCGTACGTAGACTATGGCATCAGAGAGCCTGTTTTCTAAGGCCAGTTCTACCACTAGCTGTGTGACCCAGAGCAAGGTGTTTAATCTCCCTCTGCCTTAGTTCCATATCTGTAATTTTGTAATTGTTGTGATTAAATAAGTGAATAGGTACAAAGACTTAGAACAGAACCCGCATTTTAGTAAATGCTGCGTAAGTTTAAGTTGTTGTTATAGCTAAAAATATTCGGTGTTCATTCTCCAGCTTGATTGTTCTGGAGAAGTATAATACAGTGAGAATAGTAAGTTGAACTTGTTCATTCAAGAGGTCTTGAGGCCTGGGCAATGGTTTTTAGGATATTTGAACAACTTTGCTGATTAGTGAGAAAAAGAATTGATCAGTAGGCAAAATCGCTCCAATCTTGGCCCAGGTGCAGATTCGATTATAACTGCAGCTTAAATCACATGCTCTGACAGCCTCAGGAAGCACAGGCGGTCCTCAGCCCCTGGTCCTTGGGTTCATGCTAATTTGCATGCCTGAATTCAAGTCAACAAAAAATTGGAACTAGTCAAAGCAATGATGATGGCAGAGAAAGTCAGAAAATATGTTTCCTCTCATGCATCTTGCAGCAGAGCAGTAGAGTCCTTTCATGGAATACATGAATTTAGTCATTCTTTACTTTAGGACATCCACTAAATGAAAATGAGAGATCCTACATCCCTAAGCAATGGAAATCCCTTTGAAAACTTAAGCTACAACAAGAAGGGAATCTAGACATCTAACTCTGTGGTGGGAATTTTGAAGCGGATGGATAATTTGCCAATATACTGGCATTCAAATCATAGGCTCACCTTCTACAATAGCCCCAAAGTGATAGTTCTCCTGTAACCCACTTCTACCCTTCCCCATTCTAGATTGCTATTTCATGGCTGGGCAGAGCCCAAGAAACCAAGCCTTCTACTAGAGGGTCCTTACCCTCTGGCCAGTACTTGGGCTTTTCTGCCAATGCCAAAATCTTCTGTTTCTGGTATGAAAATAGACAATATAACTGTAATGGAAAGCAAACGCTTTGGGATACATTCTTCCCCTCCCCTTTTTAAATTTGTGGATTTCATGGCACACCTACCCTGCTCAGCATTTGAGCCCAGGCATAGAGACTATCCTTCCCAGGAGACACCCTGCAGAATGGTGTACCCAGTTCATCACAAATTATGCACTGTTTGTGCTGCTTGCAGTGCTGCTCAAACCCATAAATCCAAACCAATAAAGGCAAGGCAGAAACTCTTCAGGAGGGAGTAGGGATTCTCCTTTCACTACAGAGAAGTCAGGACATATGCATTTGCTAATGCCTGCTTCTGCAGTCAACACATCTCAACCCGATTTCCAACTGGGTAGCTCCATGGCCTTAATGGGCTGTAAGGGCGTTCATTTTTGTTAATTTTGTAGTCGACAATTTCTCCACTGGTTTAAGTGGCCTGCGGACTGTGATTTGTTCATTCTCATTAGAAGGGAAAAGGTGTAGCCCAGCACTCCTAGGCTTTCATAAATCACATTTTCAGGTGGTTTTAGCATGCTAGAACATTTCTGAGCACCAGGCCTGACATGAATAATCCCAAGGATGTGGCTCTGTGTCAGGCAGCCAGCACTCGAAGCACTTCTACGATCCCATCTGTGATTCACTGAACATTCGTGCTGAGGCACGGACAAAGGTGAATTAGTTCCAGACAAAAATGCATCAATGCTCTATTGAATAGTCAATTATTAAACACATAATAGAATCTGTGGTTAGCAAGGCATGTTGAAGATGTGCCATGTTTGCACAATTTCAAACAGGAAAGGAAGGCTGGCTTATAATTTTTGAAAATGAAACAATTTAGTAGTATTTAAGGTAAACTTGGAAACAAGTATCTTTCCTCAGAAGTGAGCATGAGACTTCTTTCATTACTCAAATTTTCTCTCATTTCTCTCCTTAATTAGGCCTTGGGGCCATCAACTCTTAAAACTCAACAGGCAGCATTTCTGGAGGAAATAAACAGAGGTAAGTTATCCAAAATAGTAGTTCAGTCAACAATCTTTGTAATTTTGGCTTGTTTGGGCCTTTATTTGGCTTGTGTGAGAATAAGGATGTGTGTGTTCTGAAAGCATAGGGCTCCATGCAAAATAGTGAGTACATCATGCAATTTGCCTTCCTACTCTGTATTCTTGGTCTCATGGACTCAAATGGGTGCCAAGCATCATCAAGAGACGTTCTTCTCTTCAATCTAGGCTTGTCTCCATGTGACCTCCACACTGGACTACAACGGAAGAAGCTGTTCGGTGGTTTGGATTCAAAGTACCACTGCTGCAGCCCAGAGGGCTGTTAAGGACAATGGTAGACTCAGGTGCTTCCCCCAACCCCCACTCCTTTTCAGAAGTCAATGGATGTGAGTTGTTCTAAGTTCTGCTGCTAGCTATCTTTTGGGCAAACCACCTCTATAAAATGGGTGGGTTGAATGAAAAAGAAAAGGATTGCTGAAAAAAATCTTGGGTGGTTCATACACACAATGAGATCAGATACCAAATTTTGGATGCATATGTGGTTTATTGAATAATCTTAACTCAACTGGGGTATAAACATAAGATGATTTTGTTTTCTCTTATCATTGCCTTTGGTGGTGAATATTGACTCTTTTCAATCTTTAGCAACACCTTGGGCATATTTCATCACTTTTCTGTCACTTTCTGTGATGAGAAGTTGAGTCCAGCACTGCGAGGGGAGGGACAGAGAGAGGAGGGAGAGGAGCACAGGGCAGCACGATGGGTACCCACCCAGTCCACTATCAGGGGGAGAGAGAGGGCCAGATAGAAGCCCAAGCTTCACCTGCATGCAACCTACTTATGTAGTAAATCCTACCTTGCTTCCCACAACTCTAAAATAAAAAAAAGTTTAATCTGAAATTCAATTTAGATCTTCTCTCCTCTCCTCCCCCAGTGACGACTTTACCCTTGACTCTAGGAACTTGTAGGAGGAAAGTATGCACAGTTTGCTGCCTTGCCTGGCACCTTAGAGTTGCAGGTCTGGGTTTTACCTTTCAGACATCTGTTTCCTCCATCCCTTGGGTTCAGGTCCTTCAGGGTTGAGGGCAAAAAAGAGAAAAAAGAGGGAGCAGATGTTCCTTATACCTGAGAACTGGTCGGCGGAAGGGAGGAAGGTGCTGCTGGGGGTCCTTTTTTGCAGTTACACGTGGTGGTGATGGTTTTGAGGGGCTCTCTATATCGTGTTCCTCACTTACACTGCTGGCACGGACTGCTACAGCTAGGCTTCTACCTTCAGGGGTTTCTAGGAAAGAGCAGGTTCCAGCCTCTGTCTAGACATATACTCTGAACTGCGAGGAGCACATATCTGACTTTCCCCAAATTCGTGGCCAGCATCAACTCCATCCAGCATCCACATTAGAGGGGCCTATGAGAACAAAGTTCACCAAGTCATTATGGGTATATGATGGCAGCCCTCTTCTCTGGCAGGCTCCCTCAGTCCCCATGAGCTCATCTGCTGGACCCTCTTGTATTTGGCTTTGGCAGGAGACTGGGATCCTCCTTAGGACATTCCTCTTACCCTTACTGGTAGAGTGGTAAAAGGTAGATGGCTCATGGACAGAGATGGAAGGCCCGGTCCTCCAATTTCCCCCAAGTCCTGGGGTGGAATGGGGATGTCTGGCTCTAATTGCTTTGGGTTTGCCCTAGAATATGGGATACATGGTGAACTCATCCCTCTAGCGTTGGGTTTAGCTGATAATCCCGGAATTACAGGAAAAATCCACATTTAACATTTTGTGATAAGTGAGTTTTTCTGATTTCATTGGATCCTCACAAGGTCGCATGAGTCAAAAAAGATTAAGAGCTACTGAAATATATGATGTCCAAGGGAATTCTGGTTGTCAAAGCTTATGGAACTGAGGTTCATTTGTGTTTCAACATTAATTAGGGAGTTTGGTAAGAAGAGGCCACCCTTTCTGCATCTGTCTCTGTGGCAGAGCCTGAAGACTGGGCACCAATGCACTCCTCTAAGAAAGTTCTTAAAGGAGCACCCATGTGAAAGGGAGACCCCACAGCTTTGGGCAGAAGCAGGGTCTCTGGTCAGGGAGGTCATGGCTAATGCTCGTCCCTCTCCCCCAAGAAGCAGGTTAAGCAGGAAAGTGTCTCCATGAAAACAGGTTTCACAGAAGGCCTGAAAGATGGGAGAGTGGAACCTGTCACATGGGGGCAGACCAGGAGACAGAGAAGGTATCTGGTGGCAACCTCCTCACCAAAGTTGAAGAAGTAAATATCCTACGAGGTGAATTTTCTCTAGTCTTGCCACCTATTTATTTACCCTGGAATTTTTAATAAAGCCTAATCCAGGGGGTCTGACATAGTTTAGATATTTGTCTCCTCTATATCTCATGTTGAAGCTTGATCCCCAGTGTTAGAGGTGGAGCCTGGTGGGAGGTGTTTGTGTCATGAGGGTGGATCCCTCATGACCAGTTTGGTGCTGTTCTCACAGTATTGAGGGAGTTCTCTCTCTATTAGTACCCGGAGATCTGATTGCTGCCAAGAGCCTGGCACCATCTCACCTCTCTCTTGCTCCCTCTCTTGCCATGTGACTCTTCTGCTATGATCAAAAACATCCCAAACCCTCCTCAGAAACAGATGCTGGCACTATACTTCTTGTACAGCCCGCAGGACTGTAAGCCATATAAACCTCTTTTCTTTATATGTTACTTAGCCTAAGTATTCCTTCACAGAAACACCAACGGACAAAGATAGGACCCATTCTTGTCTCAGTTCTCTCTCCAGGCATGAGGGAAAGGCCTTAATTTCTGAGTAGTGCTTTCTCATCTCCCATCACCCTGCACCTCCCCTAGACATGAGTGTGTGGCAGCAGCCCTTGTTAGTCCAAGCTTCTAGGTAGGCTAGGTTAGGCTATACTATGGTAACAAATCAATTCTCAAATCCTAGTGGCTTAGCTCAACAAGCATTTAGTTCTCACTTAAAGAAAGTCTGATATGGGCCAGCAAGGGTTGGTCTCTACCTGGTGACACAAGGACCCAGACTCCTTCCATTTGGAGACGCCACTATCTTCATACATGTCCTCTAAGATCTCCAAGGTAGAGGAAGAGAGGAATGGAACATATCTCTTCATGAGTCAACCTTGGATTCCTGGGTTTTAATGTCCTTAATATATGCTACAATTCTTCATAAACTTCTAGGCATTTGTTATGTCCAAAGAATATTTCTATCGCCACAATAGATTATTATAATTTACTTGCCCAATAATGTTACAATGAGTTAGGACCGAACTTGTCTGAGCTGCCCTAGGTCTGGTAATGACACTGTGCATTTATATAGCTCTCTTATTTTCTAGGAGCTTCCAGATTTATCATCTCATTTTACTCTTCTAAAATCTTTCTGAGGACTATGGCCCACTTCCTTCACGCACTGTTCAGTTGGAGAAGCTGGGTACAGTAGGGTTCGGGGCTCACTTCTACCCTCATGGGTAGATCTTGCAGAGGCCTGAGTATCCAATTTAATGATGTAGTAATAATGCAGTTGATTCCCATCAAATGCTTGATGGTTGAATCCTAAGTGGAACATACCTTGATCTGGTTGGAAGGGGGGCAGCTGAATGTGTCTGTTCTTAGAATACCCAGAAGAGAACTTTTCAAGGTTCTTGAAAATGTGCCAGAACTGTCAAGAAAAAAGATTAGACATTTAAAATTGTTAAATACAAATCACAGCTCTGTTTGGTATGAAACAACATAAAATTGCAATATTTTAAACAAAAGAAATGTAAATAGAGATGTTGAGTTAAACATGGTGGTTTCCACACATGCATTTATCTCTACTTCCTCCTGAGATACCAATAAAATGGCAGGGAAAAAATGAAAATGGTATAAATCTGCAAAGACAAGGAGAGTATCGGCAAAGATGACAGTGAGTAAGAAGTTCACACTTTGAGGAAGGTGGAAGGAGACGGTTGGAAGGCATTGCACACAGCAGAGGTGCATTGAGGACCTGTCCACTTCATACCCAGAACCCAAGGTCCAGGGACCAGAAAACAAGTGTGGGACTCAGGCAGATAGAATGCAAGTCTCTGCAAGGAGCAGGTAGACCCCAGACCATCTCTTTTTTGGCTAGCTGTGGGAAATGACCCTAAAGAAACTCTACCAACAAGACCCTGAACTTAGGGCATTCAACACAGAACAGAAGGGTCTCTGGGGAATGGCACTAAGAAGAGAGGGATCAGGTCCAAGTCCACAATTGACTGGGGAGAGTGCAGCCCCTTTCCTTGCTCAGCTCCCATAAGAATACAAACCGCCTAGCTTAACACTCCCATGTAGAAACACTCCAGAACAGAGAGGGGGAGAACGAAACAGAGACCAAAAACAGAAGAAAGAAAGAAAGAAAATAAATTATAGACTCAATCTATGCACTCTAAACCAAACTAATAGGAGCTCCAGAAAAAGAGAACAGAAGATTGGTGGGAGGAAATTATCAAAGAGATAATAAAAGTATATTTCCCAGAACTGAAGGAGCCTGCTACCTGCTCAGCACAGTAGATGAAAAATGACCCACACCAAAGCCAGAGCACCAGAGATAAAGCAAAGATCCTAAAAACTTTCAGAGAAGAGAGAAAGAGAGGGAGAGAGGGGAGAGAAAGAAAGAGAGAGAGAAGAGAGACAGAGAAGAGAGAAGGGAGACAGAAGAGAGACAGATGAGACTGAAAGAAGAGAGAGGGAGAGCAGAGAGAGGAGAGAGTAGAACTCAAAAGACTTCTTAACAGCAAACTTGTATGCTTCTCTTGCCCTGCTCCTGCCCCCAAGGTCCAGTCATGGAAGGCTCCATGACACCAAGTCAACTCACCTTCACCCAAGCAGTCTTCACAGCTGTTGGGCCTGAGCCATAGAGAAGCAGAAGTCCTTGTTTCAGGAGAAAATTCAATGGGCACCTTAGATGCTATTTCAGGTGGTAGAGCTCAAACCACAACCAGGATGGGAGCGAGTAGGAGGTGTCTGATTGCTGCAAATTCTAATGCAATGGAGTCTCTCCCAGAGCACTATTGTCCTCTCCCTTCTCTGTTTTTTCCTTGTTGCCTAAAAAGAAGGCCATCATTCTGTCAGAATTGTTCAGCTGTATTTGACTATTCAAAATGTTTCAACCACATTCAATAGCCATGTGTTTGAACCTAAACTGTTTTCTGTGCACTGGGTACTGGGCAAGGCTCAGTGCTTGAGGGACCCCAAATGAGTATTTGGAGGATCCCCCAAATGAGTAACACTGTCTCTGCCCTTAAAAAGTCAGTGACCAGCCAGGCTTAGTGGTTCAGCCAGTAATCCCTCGCTTGGGGAGGCTGAGGTGAGTGGATTGTCTGAGCCCGCGGGTTCGAGACCCGCCTGGGCAACTTGGCGAGACCTCATCTCTACAATAAATAAAAAATTAGCTGGTTGTGGTAGCGCACTCCTGTAGTTCCAGCTACTTGGAAGGCTGAGGTGGAAGGATCATCTGAGTCCAGCAGGTTGAGACTAAGGTGGCTGGGAGCAGCCACTGCACTCCAGTCTGGGCGAGAGTGAGACTCCAACTCAAAAAAAAAAAAAAAAAGTCAGTGACCCAGAGCTCAGGCTTGCCTGGTTCAGCTCAGCCTGGAAGCTGCCCTCATCTTCCAGTGCTCACTTGTCCCTTTCTGTGTGCCAGACTCTTTTCTCAGAGTTGGGGATTCAGACACAGATAGAAAAGACACAGCTCCTGTCTTCCGGGAGGGCACTGTCTCACTATGGGCCACGGAAGACAGAAGAGAAATCTGAGTTGTCTCTGCTTCTGTGAAAGCCACAGACCATCTGTGAACATAAACACACCTGTTTAAATCCGGAGCTGAGTGGAGTGAAATTCAGGATAGGCGAAGGAAGTACGTATAACTGAGGAATTTCTTGTAGATAGGGTTTTGTCCTTCTTTGCCTGGGATTTTTTTTTAACTTCTGAATGCCAAGAAATTTTTTTCTCACAGTTCTGGAAGCTGGGAAGTCCATGATCAAGGCACCTGCAAATTCAATATCTGGATAGGATCTGCTACCTCAGAGACTGCCTTCTAGCTGTGCCCTCATGTGATTGAAGGAGCAAAGCAGCTTTTTGATTCTTTGCCTGGGATTTATTAAATTTACAGACATATGAGGAAAAAAAATCAAGAGTACAGACATTCTCTTATTATAAAAACTGCTGATCAAATAAACTTTTGGTTGCTGCAAAATTTCCTCTCCCTGGAGTGTGTACATGTGCTATGTCCTGAGCAAGTGGTGCCTACATAACTTCTATTAAATCGTTAAGAGTCAGTCTGGGGTCCTCACCCAAGAAGTGAGTGAGGCCTTCCCTTTGTGCCCCAAACCCCCTTCAAGTCCTTCTGTCAAAAAACCTGTTGCATGGGAGAGAAACTGCCTGTTTTCCCACCGGACCATGATTGACAAAAGTTGTGGAATGGTTTGCTACAGGGCTGGATCTAGAATCACATGGAAAAGCAGATTGGTAGTCAATGGACACTGCCAGGGGAGAGTCAACGTAGCATCACAAAGGGTATCTGGTCCTAAAACAGGGGAAGTGAGGGCCAGTTGGAGCTCCAAACTTCACCTGCAGGAAACCTCTTGTGTAACTAATCTTGATTTGTACCTCACATATCTATAATTTTTAAAAACAGAAAGAAAATAAAAGCAGATGCTCAGAAGATACTTCTTACAGTGAATGAGGCACCTGCTCTTGCTGATATAACTGACCCTCTTAGGCAGACTGGATTAAAGTGTGTGTTGTAGGGGCAGGGGGATGAGGGAGCAAACAGATGAGTAGATGGGAACCTGGGAGTGGGGCACAGAAGTCCCCCCCCCAGGTGTGAGTCATTTCCAAGTTCACTGCCTCTGGACCAGATGGGCCTCTGGTCTCAGAGGTGAGTGCTACTTTCTCTAAGGACAGCATCTATTCTGCTTGTACACGTGTAAGAAAGATGACCACCACTGATGTCCCTCACATGGCCAATGCAGGCCTGTCTGTCAAAAAAAAAAAAAAGTGTGCTCAAAAGCCCTGGTTTGAAGGATGGTATGCTTAAACTTGTCTTTCTAGCAGTTTGTGTCTGTCCCCATGGCTGTCTGATGATCTCTTTTCTTCATCTTAACTGTGGAATAATGTGAAAAATGGGATACAATTGGAGCACTGAAGCCAATAAACATGTGAGATTGAATAGTTTTAGATTTCAGTGAATTAAAAGTATGTTCAAATCCTATAGTAATTGAGAGTGAATACATTTTATAGACAATGAGTTAGCATTCAACTAGGCAAATAACACAATTTAAAAATGGGCAAAAGCCGGACTCGGTGGCTCAGCCTGTAATCCCGCGCTTTGGGAGGCTGAGGTGAGTGGATTGCCTGAGCCCGCGGGTACGAGACCCGCCTGGGCAAGCGAGACTTCATCTCTACAATAAATCAAAAAATTAGCCGGGCGTGGTAGCACACACCTGTAATTCCGTCTACTCGGAAGACTGAGGCAGAAGGATCGCTGGAGCCCAGCAGGTCGAGGCTGCGGTGGCCGGGAGCGGCCACTGCACTCCAGTCTGGGCGACAGAGTGAGACTCCAGTTCAAAAAAAAAAAAAAAATGGGCAAAGAATATGAATAGACAGTTTTCCAAAAAAGATATACAAATGGCCAAAAGGCACATAAAGAAGATGCTCAACATAATTAGCCATTAAGAAAATGAAAATCAAGACCACAATGAGATATTGCTTCCCACCCATTAGGATGGCTATAATAAAAAAGGCAGATAAGTACTGGCAAGAATATGGAGAAATTGGAATTTTCTTGCACTGTTGGTAGAATGTAGAATGGTACTGCCACTTTGGAAACTAGTCTGGTAGTTTTTCAAAATGTTAAACACAGAGTTACATATGACCCAGAAATTCTACTTTTATTAGATCTATACCTGAGAGAAATGAAAACATCTGACCACCCAAAAGCTTGTGCTCATGTGTTCATATCAGCATTATCCTTTCAGCCAAAAGGTAGAAACAACCCAAATATTTATTAGCTGATGAATACATGAACATGTGGAATACTCATACAAGGAAATATTATTTGACCATTAAAAGGAATGAAGGTCTGAGATGCTACAACATGCATGAAACTTGAAACATTGTGCTAAGTGAAAGAAACCAGTCATAAAAGACCACACATGGTATAATTCTATTTATATGAAATGTTCAGTAGACAAATGTGCAGAGGCAGGAAGTAGATTAGGGGTTACCTAGGGGGCTGGGGAAGGGGGAATGGGGAATGACTGCTAATGGGTACAGAGTTTTTTACTGGGATGACAAAAATGTTACAAAACTGATTGTGGTAATGGTTGCACAACTATGAATATGCCAAAACCATTAACTTGTACACGATGAGTGGGTGAATTGTATGGTATGTGAATTATATCTCAATAAAGCTGTCATAAAAAGTTTGAGCAGGGAATCTGCTAGTATCTCTCATCCAGATTGTGAGCTTTTTTGGGGGAAATTTGGCACCTTCTGCCTCTTTGATTCTCCCATGGAAGTAAGGACAGTGTTGCTATCAGGAAGTTTACATGTTGATTGATTGAATAATTAATAAATATTTCTTAAATGCAAATAAGTGATACGGAAACAATCCCCACTGCCACTTGCCATTGTCGATAAGTATGTGTAGGTTGGGGGTAGCAAGGTTTGAGTAGGGGTCTTTCATGCCTCTCCAGTCCTTCTAATGCTGACAGGCAGTTGAGAGAGGCAGGAGAAGAGGGCAGGAAGGGATGGAGGGATGGAGGGACTTGCACTCACTTACTTCCAGCTCAGCTAATACCTGACCTGCAGCTTGGATTCTGGGACTCAGCTTCCCACCTGTGGGAGAAGGGGCTGGAGGTTAAGTCTCAAAGGCACCTTTTCGCCGGTACAGCATGTGATTTGAGTCTAAGGGGTCTGGAACACAAGCTTTGCCACTGGCTCTCTGCACAAACTCTTCCTCCCAGCAAGTCTGCTACTTATGTATGAAGGCACTCAGCCAATATTCACTGACATTTGAGGTTTGATCTGGGCTTGATCTGCAGAGACAAGGCTCTAAAAGAGAAGCACCCTGGGGAATATCCCTGAGGCTCTCATTTAATACTCCCAGCAGAGCAGCAGGCATTATGGGATGAACAACCTCTCAGTTGACTAATCCTACTTCACACTCCTGGGAATGAGTGTCAGCGGCAGGGAGGGAGGCATTCAGAGCTTTAGCATCAAATTGATACGGTATTCCCAAATGGTCTTCATGAGCCAGCATCCCTGCTGACACTGGACATATCCCCTGGGAGAGGGCTGTAGCCACTGGCCATTTGACTGGGGCTGGTTCAGATTTCACACATGCTGACTCTCCACAGCCACATCTCTCTGGTATCCCAAATGGAGTCTTTGTCAAAATGCTTGTTAAGACTATTTTTAAAAAGTCTTATTTAGCATCGAAGCGATGCCAGAAATGCAGTCTATAAAGAAAGACGACAAATGATCACTTCCTCTTCCAATTCTGTCCAAGGTCTGAAGCTGGAAGACTTACTGCAGAGTCTATTCTTGGACATTCAAGACAGAAGTTTTTGTTTTTTTTTTTTAATATTACTTTTTAAAATGCCAATCAAAATGCAATGTTATCAGCACTCTTTGGGTGTCTATGTATAGTGTGTGAGCCATAGAGATAAGAGTGTTTTCAACAGAAGAATTGTCATTATGGAGATCAAGGTGGAGGGATATGGGGCTAAAAGCATATCTATCTAGATGAAAGCTGGTATCTTCTTGAACACCACCTACCAGCAGTGCTTGGGGGCAGCTCTAGTGTGTTAGAGAAAAGTCATAGGCCGTGAATATACAATGGCCCCAGAGAAGAGTAGCTAATGCTTCCGCAGCACTTGCACTGTGCCAGACACATATTTATATCATTTAATTCTTATAGGTCTAGTATGTCAGTACTATTATTATCTCCATTTTACACATCAGGAAACTGAGTATCAGAGAGGTTAAGTAACGTGCCGAGGACCACACGGTTAGTATTGGATAGCGTTGGGATTCAAACTCAGGCCGCCAGGCCTCCAAATATGGGCTTTTAGTCTCTGCATTGACTGTCTCCTGAATGCACGGTGGAGAAGGCCATGTTGGCAGGTCAGGGGAGGCTGCCTGGATGTGGTGGGAGGAGCCAGGCTCAGCACTTAGAAGGAGGCTTCCTGTTCCTCCTCTGGCCATTCCCCTAGGTGTGCCCAACAGGGCTATGCACCCTCTCACTATTTTGCTGAACACGCTCTATTTCCAGTTTTTTTTTTTACCTTTTCTCTCATCCTCAGCTCTGCCTTTGCCATCTCTGTGCCCCTGGCCTCCACCCACAGTCTGGCCCAGAGTAGGAGGTCAGTAAACTTCTACTGAATGGAGTTATTAATGACAGGTGGGAAGGAGTAGCAAGGGCATCTCAGGTTGGATGGCCATAGGAACCAGAATATGGAAATGGGAACAAATGAGAGGTCTGCCAAGGGCCTGGAGGGTACAGGTCAGAAAGGCAAAATTGTGGAGGACCTTAAATGCAAGGGAGAAATATTATCCACAAAAGGTAGAGTCACTCTCTGGCAAATAGGGTATAGATATGAACAGTTTCAGAAATTGAAATGGACTTTGAGACCATGGGAATCATTGGAGTTCTCCAAGCCATGGACAAGCAAATGCAGACAAGAGCTTTGGGAAGATTTCTGATAACTGTGAGGGGGAGTAGAGACAGGAGTCTCAGAGGGGGAAAAAAAAAATCAGAGAATCAGAAAATCAGAACAAATTCTAAATCAATTAAAAACAAAAACTGATGGCAACTCACATGCAGGGATGAAGATGGCAACTCCGATGGGTGTTGGGGAACACTTGGCCTGAGCCCTTCTGTCCTTCCCTGGGTTGCTGACTTGGAGAAATGTATAGGGATTCTATCCCAAATACCCAATTGGCTGTATCCTGTTGGACACCATCAGCCCCACGTGGTGTTTCTCATCCCAGTTATCTTTTCCAACATGAGGGCTGAGCCTACAAGCCTTCATCTTTTCCCCAAGACTGTAGTTTCAAACATATTTTTCTCTCATTCGAGGAACCAAACTCTTTTATCCTACCCCATCATGTTGGAGTGGGAAAAAAGAATTGCTCACCCTCAGCAAAATTGATGCAAATGCCAACTCTGATTTGAAAACAACCCTGTCATTGGAAAGCTGAGTTTCTTTCTTATAAGTTCCTTTGGATCTCCCAAGGGAAGTAGAAAAATCATTTATAAGAATAGCAAAATCATTTTCTTGGTTTGACTGTGTCTGCTTTCTAGCACAGTTGGCTACGAAGCAGGTGTGAATTCTTGGGGCTCTATTTTGCTATCAGACGCCCTCTCTTAAGTGCAGCAAAACCACTGGGTCTTTTAGCACTAGAAACCCACTACACAGCTCTAGCTAGTAACTTAGAGGCAGAAGCGGGGCTCATCAGAAGTGAGGGCTTCTTGTGGATTTTACATACACTATTCCTTCACTTTTCCATCTTTGCTACAGTGTTCTCACCCAATCTGAATGCTCCCCTCCTCAAATTCACTTTTGTCTTCCAGGCTGTGATGGTTAATTTTATGTGTCAACATGACTGGGTTAAGAGATGTCCAGATAGCTGGTAAAAAATTATTTCTGGGTGTTCTGTGAGGACTTTTCTGGAAGCATTTGAATTGGTAGACTGAGTAAAGAAGATCTATCCTCACCAGTGGGGGTGGGCATCATTCAATCTGTTGAGGGCTGGAACAGAACAAAAAGACAGAGGAAGGGCAAATTCCTTCCTCTCTTCTTGAGCTGGGACTTCCATTTTTTCCTGCCCTTGGCCACTAAAACTCCTTGTTTTCAGACCTTTGGACTCTGAAACATACCAGTTGCCTTCCCAGTTCTTGTTCTCAGGCCTACCGACTTGGACTGAATTACACCACCAGCTTTCCTGGTTCTCCACCTTGCAGATGGCAGGTTGTGGAACTTCTTAGCTTCCCTAACTCTTTGCTCTTTGGTCAACTCTCATAATCGATCTCTCTCTCTCTCTCTCTCTCTCTATATATATATATATATACACTCACACACATACACACATATATACACATACACATATAGAAACACACACACACACACATCTGCTTCTGTTTCTCTGGAGAACCTTGAATAATACACAGGCCTAGAATAAGTGTCATCTATTTGGTGAGCATGTCCCCAGGTTTCTCTCTATCTGCTGAAGTTCTATATGAGATACAGTCTGAACCATTTGAATTAGTCCTGGTAGATAGAGTCTTTGATACTGCCTTTTGGTTCTGGTGTGTTAGGTCTCTCTTCTCACCCAGGCTGTGGACTACCCCAGGGCAAGGGAAGTAGGTCATCCAGAGGGCTGTTCATAACCAGTGAGTCCTGGTTCTACCATTTATCGCTTTATATAAGTCACTTAATCCCTCTGAGCCTCAGTTTCTGTATCTGTAAAAAGGGAATTACAATGGCAACCTCATAGAGTTGCTCAGAATATTAAAGAAAATAATAACTTGTGCAAGTTCTTGTCATGGTGCATTTCATGTAAGTAAACTCAATTAATGATATCTACCATTGTCATCCTTTTCCTCTTCCCCCTCACTGTCATCATTCTCTGTATCCCCAAAGCATCTAGCAATCTGAAGCATATATCAGATGCTCAGTGCAGAGCTGACTCATTCACTAGGCCCAATAGGCACAGAGCTTAGGATCCGTGATAATTACAGGGGTCCATGAAAGATTTAATTTACTTTAAAATCAGAAGAAAAACATGGATATGACAATAAGTACATGATAATGAATCTAGCCTGGATTATATTAATCTTTATGCCAATATAATCACAAAATATAATTTTTAATTTTTTAATGGAAGAAGTGTCCCAAGAAGGCAAAAGCGCTTAGGGCCAGCCACAGAAGTCATAATGAGATTCTGGTTCAATAGACATTAGTTAGGAGGCCTGCCTCTGGGGTTGCTGGTTAATGGCACAACCATATCTCCAGCACAGGAACTTGCTAGAACCTCATGGTCTAGTGCAGGACTAAGCACTGAGTAGGAGCTCAGGAAATGTAGGAACTTTTCAAAGGCAGAGAAATCTTCGTGTCTTCCCTATTATACTATGTGACTGAAAGTTTTCTAAAATCTTACAGACTTCAGACACTTAATCACTAGGGATCTGAAGAATAAAATCCAACAAAAGTGAAGTGTCACCATTTAGCAAACAGGCTTTAGGGATAAGCAGTTTTGGAAATTAAAACACTGTTTCCTTGGGCTAGGATGAATAGCTTTACTACGAGCAGAGTCAGATTCTCCAGAGTCTTTGGCAAATAAACTCCTGGTGGCTTATCTCCTGGAGTCTCTTTTGGCTATTTAATTCTACCACAAAGGGAGGCTACCTCTCAATCCTGTCCCCTGAAACCACCTCTCATTTCCATGGAGAGAGCAGAGAGGGTGCCGAAGGGGAAAGGTGTACAAGCCTGTATCATCCACTGAGCTCTTCCTTGGGGTGCAAACCCTACTCTCATGACTCCAAGGAGGTGATGCTGTAGATTTGGTGGTGAACTCACCCTTGAGGTTGTGCCTGGGTATCTTGGGAAGAACGTACTATTACACAGGGGTGTTTAGGGAGGGACTTTTACATAGAATCCTCTTTCCATTTGGAGATGCCTGACTGGGATTTCTATCACCCCTGGTGATAATATTATAAAAGAATATTTACAAAGCCCTTGTTATGTGCCAAGAGCTTCCTGCACACATTTAGCCATCATGAAAACTTTGTGGGGATGCTATTTTTTACTTACTGGTAGAACTAAATGATCCTTTTGATGGTCGATTAAAATACCCCATGTATGTCCTCATTGACATGCCATTTTAGTTCTTTCCAAGTAAACGACATTACTATTAAACACAGAGTTGATATAGAAACAATCATGGCTAATATTCACTGAGTCCCAACTACTCGTCAGGTGCTTTGCATGGATACCCTTTAACCTTCAAAAGAACCTTTGATGTAGTACTGTTAGCATTTCTGCTTTACCGTTGGGTCAACTGAGGCAGAGTCCAGTGAAGTCACCTGCTCAAAGTCAAGTCTATTAAGTGGTGGAACTAGGATTATAAGCCAGACAGTTTGCTCCAAAGCTATTGCTGGCCCTTTGGTCCTCTTGCTTATGTGCTTTCCTGACTTCCTTCTTTGTCCTTCCCTCCTCCTCTATCAGCACCCTAGTGTGAGGTGGAACTCCTCATATTCTCTAGTGCTTAGCCCACCATCACCATCTATCTACACAGAATTGCTCTGCCGAGATCTGTCTGTTTGTTTACTATTTATTTCCCCTTAATCTCTGATCATTATACCCATTCCTCCACCCTTCATAAACTCCTGTTCTAATAAGTTTTATGTAAAAAATTTAAACAGACATGTCTCCTTCAAAATATCTGGAGTTGTTTTGTGCATACTTGGGTTTAATTTATATAAAAAGTATCATCCTGTAAAATCCATTCTAGTTTTTACTTCTGCCATTGAAATCCTTGCTTTTAAGTCTATTCATGTTGATGTATGTGCATCCAGTTCACAGCTTCTCACTGTTCCACACATTTTACTTAATTATCCTTCCAATGATGAACCCCCAAGCTTAACTTCCTGCTATTAGAACCAATAACACTGTCAATAAACATTCTCATACTGGTTCTCTTGTTGGATCTTTGCAAAATCTCCGGGATGTATAAATGGGAGTGGAATTGCCAGATTATAGACATAAATACCCATAGTTTTACTAAATCCTGCTAAAATGCTTTCCAAACAGCTGCATCAACTTAAAATCCCAGCAAACAGTGCACAGTGCTTTCAACTCCTCACATCCTCACCTCAACTATGAATCACCCATTTTTCTAATTTCTGCTGCCCTGATGGGTATAAAGCACTGACTTGCTTATTATTTAATTTGCATATATTGATTACTAGGGAGTAAGAAGCATCAACTCATTATTCATTTGGCTTCCTATTCTGTGAATCATCTATTTATATCTTTGCTACTTAAAAAAATATATTATGTTTCCCACCTTTTTCTTGATGATTTGAGTTTCTGGTAGAGATTAGAGTAGATATGAATCAATCACTGGTATCAGATGCTGCAATATCTCCTTCCAGTCTGTCATTGATCTGTTAACTTTGTCTATAGTGCTCCTTGTTAAACCCCATTTTTACCAAGGTGTGTGTCTATTTATTTACTTATCTATTTTGTTTTTTTGCCTTATGATTTATGCTTTTGGGTATTTTACTGTAGATAGCCAAGTACATTTTCTTCTTTGAGGTTTATAATTTTATTTTCCACTATAGGTGTTTTTTCTATTTGGAATCTTTCAGCATAAAATAACTGTCCACCTCTGTCTTTCTACTAAGTGCAAACCAGTTTTCCCACACCAACTAAACAATCTTCTTTCCCATTGCTTTGTGGGACGGCTTTGATCATATATAAACTCCAATATATGTATGGTATCACCTGTCCATTGTGTGCCATCAGTCTATTTCATTCCTATGCCAGTAAGATACTATTGTTATTACTATGGCTGTGCAGTAGATTTTACTATCCTAGGGTAAATCTCTACTCTTGGCTCTTCAATTTTTATTAACTTGACATTGTATTCTTCCTTCAAACATTTGGATTAGATTTATCAAGTTCTTAAAAAAAAAATCCAGTTGCAATTTTAACTGGGATTGCATTGAATTTTTTTGTATTCATTCAGACTTAATATATTTACTATATTAAACTGTCACTGAACATGGTGTGTCTCTGTAATTACTCATATTTTAATGTATATATTCTTCTAGGGTAATTGAAAAAACAACTCCATGTAGGTCTTCTTAGAGTCATAGATACTTTATTGTTTTTATCTTATTTTATATGCTATCCTATTTTTATATTATTTAGCTGGTTATTGACAGCATTACTTTTCTGAGTGATTGTCTTACATCTAGTGCCTAGTTAAATTCTCTTAAATTAGATGTAATAGTTGTAGATTTTTTAGTTACTTCTGCTAGGTATATATTATCTTTAAGAAATGATAGCTATATATTTTATTTTGTATTTATTCCTTCACCTCCTTTTTTTATTCTTATAGCATAGGCGAGGACCTTCAGTGCCTGGTTAAATGGTCTGTAGACAGGACATTCTCTGTACCTGTGCGGTAAATCTTTTTTTTTTTTTGAGTTGGATTCTTACTCTGTTGCTCAGGTTGGAGTACAGTAGCATGTTCACAGCCATGGCAGCTTCAATCTGCTGGGTTCAGGTGATCCTTTGGCTTCAGTCTTCTAATTAGAAATATAGGCATGTACAACCACACCTGGCTTATTAATTAATTAATTAATTTATTTATTTAAGAGTTGAGGTCTTCCCATGTTGCCCAGGCTATTCTTGAACCCTTGGGCACAGGCAATCCCCTCGCTTCTACCTCCCAAAGTGCTAGGATTACATGCATGAGCCACTGTGCCCAGCTGCGATAAATCTTAATGATATTTTCCTCCATATTCCTTCAGAGTCCACAGCTGAAAGTTTATAGTTGTTTTTCCTTCCTTTAAAATTTTTTGTAATTTTTTTTTTTTTTTTGAGGCAGGATCTCATTCTGTCACCCAGATGGGATTAAGGTGGCACAATCATGGCTCACCACAGCCTTGGTCTCCTAGACTCTAGTGATTCTTCCACCTCAGCCTCCCAAGTAGATGAGACTACAGGTACATGTCATCATGCCCAGCTAAGTTTTAAATTTTTTGTAGAGACAAGTTCTCGCTGCACACCCAGGCAGTTCCTAGACTCAAGCAATCCTCCGGCCTTGGCCTCCCAAAGCGCTGGGCCTGTTTGTATTTTCAAAATGATAGTTTACTATTTTCACTGAGAAAGAAAGTGCTACTTAATTTTTAATTTTAAAACATTGGCTTCACCTCTAAGCAGCACCATGTATTTATCAAGAAGCCAAAAGGAGGAGAGGATGAAAGAAATACAAGAAACAGACAATTTTCTTGCCTCAAGAGTGTTATATATCAGTCCCTGCTTTGTCCAAATCTCTGTTTATCTTTTTAGGATAAAGGAGAATTCTGGAATTAAAAATATTTTGGGGTGCATTTAAACAACTAAGCATTCTTCCTTCATCCAACATTTGAATATTGAGCAACCATCAGTGTTTCCAGTGAGGATTAGAGATAATATAGTAAAGCATTCAGTATATGCAGTATATGTCCACCACACACACACGCACCCACTCATGCACATATACATATAACATGTATACAGGTATGGGGACAACTGAGAGTTCAGATGGCTGACCTTGGGAATAAGTGATTGGAAAATGGAGCTAGGCACAACTTGGAAAGGTACTGATTGTGTTTTGGAAAATGGAGACAAGGAAACATGGCCTAGGCCACTGCCTTAGAGCTGAAAGAACAGACTGGATGATTGGCTCTTAACCCCGAGCTTGAGGGCTTAAGAACAGAGACTGCAGTGGCAAGATTTGAACCTGGGTCTTTTTATCCTTCTTAGTTCCTCAGTTGTAGAAGAAATGACTGCCTCCTGGAGAAATCAGGAGTCACTATAAGGTGTCTGAGGGGTTCTGAGAACTTTTGACAAGGAGGCTCTCTTCTTTTGGCAGAGAATGTCCCTCCTGAGGCAGATCGACATTTCTGTGTCCTGCCCAGGCAGTTCCAAAAAGATCTAGACACCGATGGGTGCCTTTCTTGGAAAGGATTGCTCTCAGAGGGGGTCACTGACCTCTAGACTGCTATAAAACCTATCAGGATGTTGGTAGGAGCTCCAAGGTGGCCTCAGTTTCTGGCTCAACTCTGGCTTCAGAGGACTGGTCTATATTATGTATGTGGGTATATTTAGAACCAAGCTTTGATCACAGTGGTCTGAGTTTGAAGCCCAGTTGTACCACCTATATAGCTGGGTGAGTTTGGGCAAATCACTGAATTTCTCTGACCCTTAGTTTTCTCACCTGTAAAAAGGGCCTATGTTACAGAGCTTGTCAAAAGTATCAAAGTACCTTGCACATTTCCTGAAACATGGCAAATGCTTAATAAATAATAGCCACCTGGATGTCAAACGGAAAAGCTTCACAGAAAAGGTGGTGCTTGAAAGATGAATAGATATTTGCTAGGCAGCTATGCTGGCAGGGCTTCTGGGTGGGAGGGAGATTGAACAAAGGCCTCGAGGCGTGAAATAGCCTGACATTTCAGGAAGCTGTAAGTGGTTTGGTTTGGCTGGAGCATAATGTAAGGGAGAGGAGGGACATGCACTGTCTGTGGCACACACCAGACAGTTAATTATAGATTGTCTTAAGTTGCTCTCTAATTGTTTCACTTGTGTATTTGGTCGTCTGGAGAAGATGACTGTTTCTTTGTTGTTGGAGGCTCCTATCCGGTGCGCTGCTTGGTGGCTAGACCAGACTGGGCATCCTTGGGAAGGGCTGTGTCTTCAGATTCTGGGTTTAGTCATCCACACAGCAAGCCATGACAGGAAGGAGACTTGGTCAGGATCAAGGAGGCTTGATCCACCGAATCCCTGACCCCGAGGCACTGTAGCCCACCTGCAGCCAGAGCCTTCTGCTGCCTTATTGCTGGCTGGAGGCAGGTTGCCATTTGGGGCATCCCCTGGTTCCGCTACTTCTTCAGCCACTGCCTGCCATCTGCTCCCAAAGTCATCACAACTCACTTTAATTTTATTTTACAGTAATATTCCACCCTAGTACCAATTTTGTGTTCTGGTTCAGTCAGGTAAATGGAGCCACTGTGTATGTCATGGGTTAAGGGGTTTATTATAAGAATTAGACTTTTCCCAATTGTGAAAAGAGTTGGAAAGTGAAGGTCTGTGTTATGGGCTGATTCGTGTTCCTCCTCAAATTTGTGTGCTAAAGTCCTAATTCCCAGTACCTCAAAATCTGACTTTATTTGGACATAGGATCTTTAAAGAGGTAATTAAGGTTAAATAGAGTCACCTGGATGGGTCTTAATCTAATATGACAGATGTGTTTATGAGAAGAGGATATTACGACACAGACACACACAGAAAAAAGACCATGTAAAGACAAAGAAAATAAAGCCGTTTACAAGCCAAGGCAAGAGGCCTCAAACGAGATAAATGCGGCAGACACCTTGATCATGAACTTACAGCCTTCAGACCATGAAAAAATCAGTTTGTTTTTGAAGCCAATCAATCTGTGGTTCTTTGTTATGGCAGGCCTAGCAAACTAATGCAATTTGAAGGGGAAGTTGGAGAACCAGAGAGTCACCATCCACCCTCCTGGAGTCCTGATGTGAATGGGCAACTTGGAGCTTGCAAAAGTGAAGTCTGAAAAGTCAGGCAGCTTCTGTGGCTGGAGTAGAAATGTGAACGTGGGGTTCATGGAAAGGCATGTGGGAAGTTGTGACACCTCTGTGGTTGCCACCCCTGTGGCACGCAGCTGGCAGCAGGTATGATCCACTGTTGGAGATTAGGGGTGGAAATTGGGAGGAAGAGCTGGAGCTAGGTACATAGTAACGAGAACAAGCTGGAACCCCTCAGGCACCTCTGTGTCTTTCTGTCACATCGCTGACCTCAGAGACCTTTAGAGAGAAATGGTTACTCCTCCACTTCTGCTTCCCAAATCTCATGCAAGTTCCACTTTTAGCTAACTTGAACTTGGAACCATAGAGAGAAGGGGATTCTAAGAAACAAAGCTTTCACCTTGACCCAGATGACAATAGAATGGTGCAGCTCATTCACTCTTTGAGGGGTTCTGGGGAAAAAAGAGAGACACTCTGAGATCTAACAGGTTGTATAAATGCCAAAAACTGTATTCCTTATCATTTACACATTAAAGACTCTCAGAAGCATGCTGAAAAGAAACCCATGTAATTTTGATCAAGCGTTTCCCAAACTCCTTTGGCTACTCAACCTTTCTCCTGGGCATAGCAATATTAACAACCTGCAAGGCTCAGAATGAGAACTGCTGCTTGATGGCAGGCCTGTCAATCAGTTATCTACCTTTCCGTTCAACCCCCTTACTGGTCACCCCCTGCCCCCCAGGTACAGTGGTTCCTCTTTCAGAGAGCTCTTCTACCCAAGAGTTCTCTTTTGCCTTCTCTTGTTAGTTCCTGTCCTGCTCCGGGGTTGCACAGCCCCAAACCCAAGTCTCAAGCCCACCCTATTCTCCCAGTCACTCTCAGCATATTGCATAGCGACAGGCTGAGCAGTGCAAACCTTGGCACTGATGGACAGATTAGGTTTGGTGATGTGTGTGAAGGGCCTCTGGGGGAACATGGCCAGTGAGTTCCTGGCTGCTTACTCTTCAACGCAGTCTGTTCCTAAACGTTGTTATTTGTGTGACAGATTCACTTTTTGAACACACTGAGGCAAGTCTCTTGCTGTCCTCATAATAGCATCATGCTTGCCTCTTGAGTAGCAAGACGCTGCCTTGAGGTCAAGAGGGTGGCATGGAGTGGAGTCAGGAAGGCGATCTTGGATAGCCCAGGGGAGGCCCTTGGGAATGTGGCACTCACATGACTCTCACCCAGTACTTGAGTCCAAAGTGCATACCACATGAAGCTTGGTTGTTTTAGACAAATGATTGGGCTTATGATTTGGGTAAGATCTTAAACAATGGGCCCAATGTTTCCAAGTCTATTGTCTCAGGGCCCACACTATTGAGACGTTTGCATGTTGTCCTACCAGGTCCTGTGGATTTGAACAAATAATGTTTTCCAACACGGGAGATACCAGAAGTACTGGCGGTCAGCCCAGGCAGAAACCAGGGAAGGGTGGGCTTTGCACTGTGTGTTGGTATTCCTCTTTTGCCAATTCAGTCATTGAGGAATTTAAAGCTAAGTTTCATGCAAATCCAAGCAGGTCTTGGAATTGGAAAAATAAAAATAAAGAGACGGACATATTTCTAGCAAGCTTGCAGTCATTGGTTAGCTTGACAGGGCTTTAAATAGCTGTTATTGGGAAAGCGCAGAAGAGTCTAAAAAGAGTGCATTCCGCTTCTTGCCTCCTGCGCCCCCACTCCCAGGGGTCAGTGGGCAGAGGAGCTATAATTACACCTCAAGTGGTTTTAATGACATAGGAGAGAATTCTGAAACCTTAGGTTGGAACACAAGCAGGCGCCTATCTTCAGTTGGGCATAGTTCACAAATCTAGTTCTCTCCAGATGAAAAACGGTCTTGAGAATTCCTGAGAGACAAGATTCCCTGGAGGAAGCCTGGAGATGGAAATAGATGTATTTATTTTAAGCAGCTCGTAACTCTGGCCTTAAAGGCCACCTCTTCTTACCATTTATCTCTGTGTAATTGAGGACTTTGAAGACAGAAGTATTTGGGGTCACTTTCCATATTCCTAGGGGATAAACATTCCCAATGTATTCCTGAGGAACCAGTGTCTTCACAAATGCCATATGTGGGTGCATGTGTGTGAGTTTAGGGGACTGTTTCAGTGGTCACCCTGGCTCAAAATCACACCTCCTGCTTCCCTCAGCCTCCTGGCTCTCCTGCTGTGGAGGAAAGGAAAACCGGTCACTCCAGGGACTCTAGCATGAAATGAAAGAGGAGAACATTGTGAAAGCTGGCTTTCTAGTCTGCAATACCCTCCCTGAGGCCATTCCCGTCTGGAGCATAGACACTGGCCAAGTAGATGCATTTTCCCAAGAACCAGCAGAGGGAGCTTGGAATGAGAGCCAACGCCTCCAAGGGCCTCAGACAGGAGCATTAGCAATTCTGATTTCCATCTGTTTCTCTCTGTTTATGACACCAACCAAATAGCAAAGGACCCCTCCTTGAAGTTGTAGGTGGATTTATGCTCCTCAGTTGATCAGAGGCACCTGTTCGCCACTTTGGGTAACGGCTTCCCACAGAGAACCACAGTCGTAATGAAGGGCAATCTGCCACCTTGCGTCCTTGCCGTGCGAGTTCCCCGCCCAAAACCCATGCGTAGAAAGCCATGGGTGAGTGGGAACAGCTGCTTTTACAGTGAAGACACCCAGTGTGCTGTCAAGACCAGACACCTGGGGAATAAGGTGGCCTCCAAGAAGAGGTTCATTTCAGTAGAAACGTTTGCCGGGACCAATTTGAACAGAGCCAGGTGAGAAAGACTCAGACCCTCATGGGAAGGATGACAACATAGCTAATGGGATGGGCTTTCTGACCACTGAGGGTGGGTCAGCATGGGGAGAGGTTTGGGGAAGCTTTCAGTATAGCACTTTATTATTACTTATTTCTTTTTTTAATTGAGATTTAATGTGTTGCAGAAATTGTATAGAATGCGCAAATCTTGAGTGCACAACTTGATGGCTACAGTCAGGCATTGCTTCACGATGGGGATATGCTCTGGCAAATGTGTTATTAGGTGAATTCATTGTTGTGTGAACATTATGGACTATACTTACACAAACCTAGATGGCATAGTCTACTATGCACCTAGGCTGTATGACATGGCTTATTGTTCCTAGGCTGCAAACCTAAACAGCATGTTACTGTACTGAACACTGCAGGCAACTGTAACACAATGTTAAGAATCTGTGCATCTAAAAGTAGGAAAGGGTAGTGCGTTACCCAGCAGTCCCCAGCCTTTTTTGGCATCAGGGACCGGATTTGTGGAAGACACTTTTTCCATGGACCGGGCAGGGGCGGAGGGATGGTTTCAGGATGATTCAAGTGCATAACTTTTATCGTGCACTTTATTTCTATTGTTATTACATTGTAATATATAACGAAATAACTCTACAACTCACCATAAAAAAGAGGCGTGGATAGAAGTGGACAAAATAAGCAGTCTAAAATATGTGTCAGATTCTGACTTAAAGCCTGTCACCAGATGCAGCTGTACAATTGGAGAACATCAACTAACTTGCCACTCACTGATAGGGTTTTGATATGAGTCTGTAAGGAATTGATTTTTTATGGTCTCTGTGCAGTCAAACCTCACTGCTAATGCTAATCTGATTTTGCAGTGCTAGTATCACTGTCTCAGCTCCACCTCGGATCATCAGGCATTCGATTCTCACGAAGAGTGTGCAACCTAGATCCCTTGCACGTGCAGTTCACAGTAGGATTTTTGCCCCTGTGAGAAACTAATACTGCCACTGATCTGACAGGGAGTGGAGCTGAGGTGGTAATTCGAGCAATTGGGAAGTGGCTGTAAATACATTTGAAGCTTTGCTCACTTGCCAGTCACTCACCTTCTTCTGTGTGGCTCTGTACTGAACCAGTACCAGTCTGTGGCCTGGGGGTTGGGGCCCTCTGCATTACACTACGACATTTTAATGGTTACTACATCACTAGTCAATACCAAATTGTCAGTTTCATTATAATCTTATGGGACCACTGTGGTATATACAGTCTGTGGTTGCTCAAAACACTGTTATGTGGTGCATGTCTGTATTTACCTATGTAGACACACATGTGACACCATCCAGATTAAGATACTGAGCATTTCTAGTACTCTAGACCAAGGATTCCTAACCCTGGGCCCTGGACCAGTATCGGTCCGTGGCCTGTTAGGAACGAGGCCACACAGCAGGAGGTGAGCATCAGAGGAGCAAGTGAAACTTCATTTGTATTTATAGCCGCTCCCCATCATTACTGCCTGAGCTCCACCTCCTGTCAGATCAGCACTGAAAAGCCTGCTTCCATATTCAACATCCTATCTTTGTGAAGCAGAGTTTTTTGAAGTGATAGCAACCTAAACAAGAATTATAGAGTAGACTGGACATACGCAACACACTTCAGGTGTCACTGTCTCGCATCACCCCCAGATGGGACTGTCTAATTGCTGGAAAACAAGCTCAGGGCTCCCATTGATTCTGCATTATGGTGAGTTATATATAATTATTTCATTATAGATTACAATGTCATAATAATAGAAATAAAATGCACAATAAATGCAATGCACTTGAATCATCATGAAACCATCCCATTCCCAGTCTATGGAAAAATTGTCTTCTACAAAACTAGTCCCTGATGCTAAAAAGGTTAGGGACCACTGCTCTAGAAGTTTCCTTTCTGTCACTTCCAAGTTAGCACCTACTCTTCCAAGATAATCCCTATCTTAACTTCCGTCACCATTGATAACATTTTGCCAGTTGATCGACTTATATCAACCAAGTTTTGTGCTTGGCTTCTTCTACCGAACATTATGGCTATGTGATTCGCCCATGTAGTGCTGGGTGCTAGTTGTTAATTCCTTCTCAATGCTGGGTAGTATTCCATTGCATGAGTAGACCACAATTTGTTTATCCATTTTTCTAATGATGGACATTTTGATGGTTGACAGTTTTTTGCTAGTACAAGTAAAGCCGCTATGAACATGCATTCTTGTACAAGTCTTTGTGAGGACATATACACTCATTTCTGTTGTGTATACATTGAGAAATGAAATCACTGGTTATAGGGTAGGTTTATGTTTAGTTTCAGCCCATACCACGTAACAGTTTTGTGAAGTGTTGAAGCAATTTCCACTCCTTCAAGCGATGAGGGGAGTTATACTGGGGAGCTTCTAAACCAAGATAGTTGCACCCACACCTCAAGCCTGACACCACACTGTTTTGCTGGTTCTCCTGTAGGCTCTACTTAGGACATCACCCTGCACTGGCCATGACTAGGGCCATGAATGGGGGCTGTCTGAGTAGGACTTAGAGCACAGTCTGAGTTCCGGGCCAGGGACACCTTGGTCACTGTGAGGGATCAGTCCGTGGTTAAGGAAAGAGCAACACCATCTTCTGATCCTTTTGCAATGCTTGGTGCTCTTCACTTGCTGTGATATTGGTGATTATGATGGTGGCAGTGGATACCACTTACTGAACACTTAGCATGGGCCACTGTCTCCTCTCAGCCTCACAATAATCTGATGTGGTAGATAACATTATTAATATTTAGAAGTCGAGAAAACCAAGGCTCCATGAGGTTAGATGGTGATCCCCAGGCACCCAGCTGGTAGGTGGAAGGGCTAAGATTCATGTCCTCAGTGAACTATAGAATCCTTGCTTTTCTTTCCTTTTACAATGTTATTTATCCTTTGAAAATGTGCATTAGGCACAAATTCAAAAGTTTACACATAGGAAGCATGAAGAGGAGCAAGCCATCCTCCCAGCCTCTCTTCCACCTGTTTCTTCTCCCCAGAGCCAGCCACCATCACCTGCTTCTTGTGTGTTCCTCCAGAGATCGGGCATTTACAAACACAGACAGATACTCAGATACCCCACCCCCACTCCCACCGTCTTACACTTTGCTTTCTTCATTTAGCCAAACTTGTCGAATAACTTTTTATTTGGGCATACACAATGACCCCTTTTTCACAGTTGCACTAATTTATTTAAGCATTCCTCTTTTGATAGACATCCATGTTGTCTCCAATTATTTGTTTTTATGAACAATGCTGCCACGGACATCTTTGTGTGTCTGCCACTTTTCACATGTCAAGTATATCTGTGTGATAAATATTTAGAAGTGGGGTTTCTGGGTCAAAGACTGTATACGTCTTTGTGTCCCATAAATATTGCCAACCTGCCCTCCATATAGCAAAACTGGCAAATTCTAGGAGACATCAGATCTCAGAGAATTTGCATACCCATCATCACCTTGATAAGCAGGCCTGGCACTCTATGTTTGGTGTACGTGTGAATGAAAGACCCCGTCCTCTGAACAAGCATTGCAGGTAGTTCTAGTGGCAACTGCCTACCTCCTTGTGTGTTTCTCACACACTGGTTATTCTTTAACTTCTCTCTGATGGCTTTGCCCTGGAGGTGTTGTCTCCCAGGTTAGCTAGGAAGATATGAGTTCTTTTTCACTTTGTTCATTACATCACAGCTGTGACATTTTGAGGCTGGGGTTTCTGAGTGTGTGACTGTTATTTATTATTATTATTGTTATTATTATGTTTTTTAAGAGACAGGGTCTTGCCTTCTTGTCCAGACAGGAGTGCAGTGGAACAATCATAGTTCACTGCAGCCTCTAACTCCTGAGCTTAAGCCACCCTTTTGCCTTAGCCGCCCCCCCCCACCCCGCCCGCCGAGTAGCTGGAACTACAGGTGTGCACCACCACGCTCTTCTAATTACTTACTTACTTACTCACTTATTTATTTTTTTGAGTTGGAGTCTCACTCTGTCGCCCAGACTGGAGTGCAGTGGCCACTTCTGGCCACCGCAGCCTCGACCTGCTGGGCTCCGGCGATCCTTCCGCCTCAGCCTTCCGAGTAGCCGGAATTACAGGCATGTGCTACCACGCCCGGCTGATTTTTTGATTTATTGTAGAGATGAGTTCTCACTGCCCAGGCGGGTCTCGAACCCGCGGGCTCAGGCAATCCACTCACCTCAGCCTCCCAAAGGCGCGGGATTACAGGTTGAGCCACCGAGCCCGTATTTATTTTTAGAGATGGGGTCTCACGATGTTGCCCAGGCTGGTCTTGAATTTCTGACCTCCCACCTTAGACTCCCAAAGTGCTAAAATGATGGGTACGAGCCACTCACCATGCCTGGCCTTGTTATTTAATTATTGAATTATTACCATGTAAAAAAGTCAACTTTATCAAGCTCTCAGGAGAGTGCAAAAGTTCCTGGTGCTTTCTGTACTCACTATTCAAACTTCGTAAATTCTTCCAAACTAGGGACAGGGTTAGTCTCAAAGACAATGTTGGGAGTGAATCCTGAGAGATGAGTCAACTATGGATAAGAATGAATTGAGCTACTAATAGTGAGATTTCAGACACTGTATTAAATGAATGTCAGAGGCACATGGGCTGTGGAGGGGTGTCAGTGCCTCTTGAACCTCACCGGCAGAAGGCTGTCTATACCTAGGACTTCAGCCCCTCCTCCATCCTGGGCCTCTAAACAGAGCAGGCTGCAGGTGGAAAATATGTCTCCCTTTCTAGAACAAAAGGCTCCTGCCAACCGCAGTCCTCATTTACATTTTGTTGACTTGTTAAAGTGAGATCCAAATGTTTCATTGCTCTCAATTACATTTATTAATGGAAGCTAAAAGCTTCTGAGGGCGAAGCTTATTGGAACATATGGTCAACCTTCCATTTCTGAGAGCCTGAGGCTGAGGAACACAGGGAGGGAAGAGGCTGGAATTTTAATAACCACTGAGTTTTCCTATTTCCCCTCCCCCAAATAATTATATAAAAAAGCTCTTCTTCTTACCTTATAAGGGAAGATTGGTCAGTTTAAATCAGAAAAAAAAAAATCCAGAGAAAGGAAGAAGATATACTCAATGTCTATAGACATAGACTTGAGGTTTAAACTTTGCCTTATTCTCAAACTTTCTTTTTCCAACTTTGCTTTATTTCTCAATAGCTTTGATACTTGGAGGGAGAAGGGTTGTGGATATTGGGATCCATAAAATAACCCCTCAATGAGGAAACTGAGTCTCAGAGAGACATGCAACATTCCCAGAGCGGTCATGTCCAGAAGGAGAGCTCAAATTGTGGGACATGAAGGGAAAGAGAGACTGATGGATCAGAGTCACCAGGAAGACATTTTTGGGAAGAATATGGGTTTAGAATTTGATTTGAAGAATGAATAGAATTTGGTCATGTGAAAAGTAGGGAGAAGGTAATGAGGTAGGATACACTGATGTGAAAAGGTATGAAAAGATGTGGGCTTGTGTCAAGCTATTTATGTTGGGGGTAGGAAGAAGAACCTTTAGGGGAAGGATTTTGAACAAAGAAGTTAGAAGCCAAGGGAAATATGGGACTTTGATGATGAAGTGTCAAAGAGCCAACATTCATTGAATTCTTCATAATAACCCATGAGTAGGGTTTTTCAACCTTGACACTGTTGATGGTTTGGGTTGGGTGATTCTTAGTAGTGGGAGCTGTCCTGTGCATTGCCTACAATGTGCCTCTATCTACCAAATGCCAATAGCATCCTCTTCCTAGTTTTGACAACCAAATATGTCTCCAGACACTGCCAAGTATCCCCAGTGGAGCAAAACTGCTCCCAGTAGAGAACCATTGTTCTATGAGGTAGATGTATCATCGCCCCCTGCTTTGTAAGTGAGGGAATTGAGTTTCAGGAAAATTAAGTAAGTTCCCCAGGCTCCCTTAACTAGAAAATGTGGCAACCGGGTTTGAACCAGAGCAGCCTGGATGTGGAGCTTGCATTCCTCACGAAGGCGAGGCTGGATGAGTAGGTCAAAGAGAATGAATTCCAGCTAGGAGGCACGGAAGGCTGCTGAGGCCACTCCCTGTCAGTGCTCAAGGGACAGGCTGGGAAGTAGGGGTGGCACAGCCCAGCACAGTAGAAAGTAGCAACTGGTTAACTATAATCCTCTCTAGTCAATAACTCTCTGAATATTAAAGTATCAGAGAGGCAAACATTTATCTTTCCATAAAGCTAGGCTCCCAGGCTCCAGGGGATCTGTTACTGATATGTTGCAATATTTCAGAAGTGATTACCCATTCTGCTCTGGATTAAAATGCATTTTGTGGTTAAAAAGTGGATAGGCTAAAAAAATTTTTAAATCTAGAGATGATGTTTGCTTCTACCCAAATCTAATTCAGGTCTTACACTACCACTATAAAAATCTATTGATCTGTCAGTCTGTCTCACACTGGAATAATGTAAAGTAAATTTATAAACTCAAACACCTGGTGAATCAGCTAAAGAACACGTTGCTTCTCAAAGCACCTTCTCTGCTTCTTCCAGCTGGTTTCATGTTGCTTCTTAGCATTCATTTAATTATTTAACAAATTGTGATATTGTGAATTTAATAATATTAAATTTGGAGCTAGGGATACATAGATAAGATACAGATTCTGTCCTCAAGGAACTCGCAGTCTGTTGATCAGTCTAGCAAGCATGTGCATCACAGAACACTCTCAAGAGGAGCTTTAAAATAAGACAGGACTAAGACATATGAAGGGGTATGAGGCTCTCCAGGTAGTGGACACAGCATACGCAAAGACCTGGAGGCATGCCAACTTGTGGTTTTAGAGGAATTGCATGTTACTGAGTATGACTGCAAGAGAGAGTATAGGTAAGGATCCGACGTGGATTCCAGCCAAGTTGCATCCCACACAACCTTTTTTTCCATTCTTGCCTTTACTTCTGTTTTGTGAACCCCCAGTCCACCTCCCAGCACTTTGTCCCCCACCCTTTTTTTTTTTTGAGTTGTAGTCTCACTCTGTCGCCCAGACTGGAGTGCAGTGGCCGCTCCCGGCCACCGCAGCCTCGACTTGCTGGGCTCCAGCGATCCTTCCGCCTCAGCCTTTCAAGTAGCTGAAACTGCAGGCATGTGCTACCACGCCCGACTGATTTTTAATTTATTGTAGAGATGAGGTCTTGCTGCCCAGGTGGGTCTCGAACCCGCGGGCTCAGGCAATCCACTCACCTCAGCCTCCCAAAGGCGCGGGATTATAGGCTGAGCCACCGAGCCCGGCTTGCCCCTTTTTAAGTGTCAGTTTTCCTCTTCAGAAAGCCTTTCTTAAATACTACCTGTTCCCTGCCCCTTTTGTGACCCCTGTCTTTCATGACTCTCAGGGTCCCTAATCTCATTTTGGTAATAATCAATTTTTATCAACAGATTGAGGTGCTTTGAAGGCACCTATATTTACAGGACTGTCCTACCCTGGAGTCTCCAAACAGAATTCATCATTCTTAGTACCAGTTCTTCTTCCTTTTGTATACTGTAGCTTTGTAAATGTCATCAATGTCATTTCAGATGCCAGATCAGAAATCTAGGCAACATTCTAGGATCCTTTCTCCCTTTCCAACCTTATCAGACCTACAGCCCAGTAGAGTCTTCCATGATATTATTTCTACAACCTGCACCTTCCTCTCCATCTTTTATTACTCTTAGTTCAGAATTCATTCTCTCTTGCTGAGATGATCTGCCCTTCACTGTTGTTCTACCTGTCTCAAAGGGAGTCTCACCATCTTTCTAAAAATCAAGACAGATCTTGTCACTCTTCTATTTAAATTCTTTAGGCAAATTTGAAGCAAGATATTTAAAATCCTCAAGTGAAATTTTAAGGTGCTTCATAACCTCACTCCCACCATCCTTTTCAATAAGTTGTTTGATGGCAGAGACCGTGGACTTCATAGAGTTTGGTGAATGAATAAGAGCGTTTTGACTCCTTGGATGTGATAGTGTGTTTTTAGCTTGGGATTGGATAACAAAACCTCCTACCCTACATCATCTCTGGGACTTTTTGTTCAGATTAGCAGGATCTGACCTGAGACCTCTCTGCATGTTCTGACACTTCATTTTTTGTCTCTGAGAAGGTGAATTCCTAGTCTAGTCATTAGGTCATTGTCAAATGTCCTGCCTTATCAGCTGAGATATGCCATAAATGAGGGTTCTTCAAATGGAAACTGGCCTTCTTTTAGTTAACAGGCTTTGCTGATTCCATAAAAAGAGGACATGGAGCTTTATTCTAGAGTAATAAATGTGTCTAGCCTGGCAATGCTTGCTGCATTATTTATTGCTTTACTAGCAATAACAATATCCTCTGTGTTAATGCTTTCATGATACCAAAGTGCTTTCTCGTGTAGTAGCTCATTTTTGTTTTTGATCTTTGTAAGGTTGGGGTGCAGATATTGCTATTGCAGAATGGGATTTTAACTAGAGTTCAGTGGATTCCCCATCCAGTGCTCATTAGACAATGGCCATAGTGTCTTCTTTGGAAAACAATGCATATTTTTAACACTGTAGTTTCCAAAGTGATCTTGTGTATTTTTTTCTAGTTTATTTTATTTAAGAAAAGTCTCTACATTTTTCCTTTATCCCCTTGTTTTCTATCTTACTTTCAACACTGCTAAGATAATTGCATAAGATAGTAGCTAAGATCCTCTTTCTGTTTTAGCATTTTCTGATGAACAACAGAAGAAAGTGCTGCTTTGGGCATTAGCATTTTAGCACCTTGGACAGTGACCTCACCCACTCTTCACCACTTAGGACTCAAGCCTCTGTCTACAAACTCTTAGCGAAATTTTAGTCATGAAGATGCGGCATGCTGTAAAACAATGTACAATGCTGTTAACAGTTCTGTACTGTACACTTTGAAAAAATTAAGACGGTAGATTTCATGTAATATGTTTTTTAGCAGGATAAAAAGCTTTTTACCTGAGCACTTATGGATTTTCCTGCTGTGTTTGAGGACCAAAAACCATTGCAGTCCAGAGAACAAGAACTGAGACTACACTAACTGTAGAAGACAACCTTACACTTGCACATGACCAAAGTGAGTTCATCTGGCCTGGTTGCCCAGAGGGTGGACATACCTGGTCACATGGAACCTGAATTCCTAGAGCTTTGGCATATAGGCATTGCCACACAAGAATGAGGGAAGTGGTGCTTGGTATACACACCCAGGGAGAACACCAGAGACACTGCTCACTTACCCAGCTGACTTCTCCACCTCAAAAGCTTTCTCTCTAGCTCTGCTTTGACTGAATCCTTACTCTTCAGAACTCAGCTCTGAGGTCAACTCCTCTGGGAATTCTTCTTTTATCTTTCATATCAGAGTGAATTGTTCATGCCTAGGGGATCCCACAGCTCTCTGTACACCTTCTGGTTATATCTCTTAGAAAAAGGTAGCGTAGTGTAAGGTCAAAAACCTGGACTCTGCAACCATACTGCTGGGTTTGAATCCTGACTCCACCACTCACTTAGCTGTGTGATCTAGGATGAGTTAGTTCATCTCCTACTTCTTTATCTATGACTTGAGAATGAGAATGGTAATGATAGTACCTGTCACACAGAGTTGTTACAATGAACAACATATAGTGAGTGCCCTGTGATCATCCCCACCACAGTTAACATAGTTTGGCCATGGTTAGAGTTACTTATCTGAATCCACTGCACTGGATGTACTATCAGTCTTAGTAGGTATTTGTTGAGTCCAGAATTTACCTAATAGGTGCTCAATAGGCATTTGTTGAATTGCTTATTGAATTGAAATTAATCAAGATTTATATAGGAAAAACGGTATTAAATCAGACAACCAATCAATAAAAATTTTGTTAAGTGCTGACCAAGAAACTAGCCTGTGTGAAGATTTAAAGACCTTAGTACAGTATAAAACACAGCACTCTCTGGAATATAATATTGTTGTTGACTATAACTATAATTAGCAAATTCCTTTAAGTACCAAACTCAAATAGTCTAGCATAGAGCAGGATAAAAAAATGAAGAGTTTAACAAATGTCTTCCTGAGTTTAAATGACAAGGATCAGTTTACAAAAAATGTAAGTCACCCAGACTCTTTCAGGAGTTGGTTCCCTATGGCAGGTGATGACAACCCATCATGTCATGTGTTGTTCATTGAGCCCAGAATGCATGCACTCTTCAAAACTTGGAGTCTCCCTTTGAATTGACTTTAACTTTTTATTTTGAAGTAGTAGCAGATTCATTGGAAGTTGCAAAAGCAATATGGAGAGGACCTGTGTCCCCTTTACTCAATTCTCTTCAATGGTTATATCATATGCAACTGTAATCCCACATAGAAACCAAGAAATGGACATTAGGACAATGTGTGCATGTGCAGTTCTCCCTCTGAATTTTCATTTGGCATCTCTGTGGGAAAGCAGGAGAAAGGGCTTCAGTGGAGACAGTGCAAAGTCCTCCTGAGCAGACCCTGGCCTGAGAGCCACTGGAGTGGGGGTTTCCCAGCCCCTCACATCCACAAGAGACCCCTATGGAGATGGGTGAGGGAGGCTGAAGATTGTCCAGGCTTTCCACCATCAGGCAAGAAGACATGCAAGTGTGGAGGAGGAAGGACATTTCAGACCCTCAGGTTTATGTGTGGGTTTCCCTAAACTCTGACTCCATTTGCTTTTTCCCTTACTTGGGAGATTATCCATGCCCCAGGATATAATTCTTCAATGGATTCCCAATCCTAGGCTCATAAAGACAGTATTCTGAGGGTCTGATACACATTTATGAGCAGGAACAGAGGTAGAGCCAAGTATTGCTGAGACACCCACCACGTAGCTCTGTTTATGAAGCTGCAAATAACCCGCTTACTGAGGTGTCGGTGATGGTATTTTATGGGGGTTTAGAACACCTCATAAAGGCCTTTTATTCAGCATGCTTAATTTTAAATAGGTCCTTAAATTGTAGGGCATCTAAATGCCAGTGTTCTTTGAATATTTATGTGCTTTTTTCAAGGAGCAAAATAGCAGAAATGGCCAAGACAGAGGGAAAGACCAGGCCACCATCTCCAGCGGCTTCAAAGGGAAAAGTCTGGGAATGATGGGGGGAGGGAAAGGATTGTCACTGATTAGCAGGGCTGGGAGAGAGATGTGGCAATTAAGAGCTCTCTGGCAGCTGTGTGCTGAGATTCAGGTGGACAAATCTCTTCCTGCAGAGAGCAGACCACCCCACAGAATGTGTGTCAGGATACATGTTACTACAAAAGAGCCAGCATGTATTGAGGGCCTATTATGTGCCAGATTTCTTTCATAACATCATTTATCCTCACTACAACCAAATCAGATGGGTATTTTCATTACCATTTCAGAGAGGACAAAAGTAAGGATCAAGTTAAGCAACAGCTTCAAAGTTAAGAGCTAGAAAGCAGTGGACTCATAATTTACTTTCTGTTTGCTGTTGGGGGTTCACTCCCCACACTTCTCCATTGCAAAATGAGGCTGAAGAGAAAAGTGATGACCTATGTGACAATCAAATGCGATAACTGCCATAAACATAGCCCGGTGCCAGATCTGTAGTACTTGATCAATGTTAACTCCCACCAGCATTTTATGTATTTTGATTAACTATCACTTACACAACACTTATGGCATGCTAGGCACTCTTCCAGGTACTTTATAGGTCTCAATCCATTTGGTCATCAGAACAACCCTAGGATGCGGGATCTTCATCATCTTACAGGTGGGGGATGAAGGTACAGAGAGATTAACTGAGTCTCCCAAGGTCACACAGCTAGACAATGGCACAGTTGGGGCTCAACTCCAGGCAGTCTGGCTCCAGAACCTCTTCTGAACTGTTCTGTGTTGCCTCTGTCAGGTTTCCTACCTGTGGGATCACTGTGAGTATTGGTGGTCATCAGCTCTGCTGGGTCTGGACAAAGGCTTCTCACAGATGAGCATGCACTGGCATTACAGATTGACCAGTCTGGTTTCTTTAATCTGAGATTCTTAAGGTACAGACATGAAGGTGGGAGATGACTCATAAACTCTTTGGTTCTTTCTTTTGTCTGTTATCTGTTTTTCTTTATAGTTTAGGGATATGGAGGTAAATAAGTAAGGGTGAAGTCCGGGAGTCACCTGGAATAGATTTAGTGAGTGCTTCTCACTTTGGACCACGTCCTTATTCAGACATTCTTTTATTTAAGAAACGTTTACTGAATGGTGATGAAATTTGAAAACAGGAGCTATGGAGATGATAAAGCAACACCCCTCCTTCCAGAAGCTCATACTACAGTGCGGGGGTGGAGGGATGAGAACATAGACAACTAGAGTATAGTATAGCAACTGCTCTAATACGGAAGAGGAGAGCAAAGGGTGGAGTGTGATTTATTAAGCCATGTCTGCCGTCCTTCCCTCCTTCCCTCTGTAAAAATGACAAATTTTACTAGGGGAGTCACTGTGTGAAAATTGTCTTAAGGAAAAATGAGAAAGCGCTTCCCTGGATCAGGCACACTCAGTCACCAGGGCTTTCATGGTCTCTGTGGTCTCATCCTGCTCTGGGATTATTCCATAGTTACTCTCTTTTTTCCCTTTGTGTAGATGAAGGACAGAAAGGACATCATTTGAAGTTTGTTTTCCTGTGGCATGTGAAGGATAGTAACAAGCATGTCCTTTCCCCTGTGTTAAAGACGGTGGCACCAGTAGGAGAAAGTCCAGGGAGTTTTGCTTCCAAGTAAAGGATCTGTGTGAGGACCCAGACAGTGATGAGTCATGACCTCTTCTCCATGAGAAGGTAAAGCCTCGTTTGGGTAGGCATTCCTGAGAAAACTGAGGACTCTACCCTGACTGTTTCATAAAAGTCACTCCATATGCATCAGTATTTAAATATGGTGCTTGTTATGGTGGTTAAAGTGTCCTCGGCCTGGAAGGGTGCATATCATGGACACCTGTCACTCAGTCACGTGGCCACCTCTGCAAAAGAGGGCAGGATACACAGTCTTACTGTGTGCCCGGAAGCCATCAGCAGCCAGCTTCTGCTGCAGGTACCATATATCATAAGAGGTTAGCACACCTGTAGTGCAGGAAAACTGTCCAAGAGAAAATTGGTCGCCTCTTGAGTATAAATCCTAGAAACTCAAAAAGCATGTCAGGTATTGTGGTGATGAGAGAGGGATGTGTCACTCTGGGAAGAATGTGTTTTATTTCCTGTCGCCCTTTGCATTTACTAAGGCTCAAGCTGTCTTTGTCACCCATTAATTAGCTCATTTAAAAACAATGTACTGGACACGGGCAGATGCGTCCAGAGTTCTTATAAGTGCCAGGCATACAGACAGGCTGTGAAGTCCTGCCCTGCCTTGTGGAGCTCCCAGTCTAGCGGGGGAGATAGTGAATTATTTCAGGTGCTCACATCCCATTCTGTGGGTGGCATGTGGCAATCAACTGGCACATCTCTGGAAGGGTAAATGGCATCACAGTGTTGACATGGAAATCCTCTAATAGAACCCTTTAGTGAGAAATGAGCCAAGAACTGGCCCAGAGAGAGAAGCCAGGCCCAGTTCACTAATTATACTAACTTCAAAACAAACAGAGGGTATGGGCTCAGCAAAGGACGCAGGGAATATCAACATGCATAAACAGGAAGGCATAGGAGCCATATGTTGGCTGTTCCCCACCCACACAGCTTTTCCACACACGTCCATTCATCCTGCTCTGAGGATGACTGGCAGGGAAGTGAACGTACAGATCAGAAACGAGCAGACGTGTCCATTAAACAGTGATGGACACCCCAGTGGTCTCATCTTTACTGTCTGTGCCACTTTGAGGAATGGTGTACATAGTGTCCCCTTGGCCGGGTGGGTAGGCTGACCTATCTCAGGGGCATTCATGGGCTCCTTTCTTGAGAATCTTAGGATCTTGAGAGTACTGACCCAGGGCTTAGAAGTGCTCGATTTAAGGGGTAGTTCTGCCCCTTGCCAGCAGGGCAACCTTGGCAGTTCAATCAATCACTTTGACTGTAAAATGGATGTGATAAAATCTACTCCACAAGCAAGTAGGAGTCATTCACTCATTCTTTCAGCAAGTATGTCCCAAGCACATACATAGCATTCAGGTTCAGGCTATGTGCTGAGCCTAGGAGACAGAGGGATAAAAAAAAACAGACCTCAAGGAACTCCCAGTCTAACTGGAGAGGCAGCCCCATAAACAGGTGTTCATACCTAGGGCATCATAGCAACTGGCAGTGATGTCTAACCCGACTTAAGGAGGAAGTTTCCTGGAGGGCTTGCATTGTTGGGTGGGTTTATCTGAATGGAGAGGAAGGAACAAGGGTCATGAGGAGATGGCATAAACTTCCAGAATATGGTGAGGGTGTGAAACAGCTGACGGGGAGACTGTGAGAAGCAACTGACCAGGGATTGCCAATGGTGGCTAACAGGTACATTATGACAATTAGAGGAGGCTATGTGTATAAAAGCCTGTGATGAGCAGTGCAAGGCAACAGTGTTTGCAGGTCTTGCTGACAGCCATATGGGTGTCTAATACTTTTCTACATAGAACTTCCACCTGGTACGCTTGTTGGCTAAAGTAGCTTCTTCACTCCTGTGTTTCCCCCATACATCCATGTGTGTTCCTTCCCAGTCCATTGGCGCATGTGCCCCTGCTCCTTCCTCTCCATTCAGATAAACCCACCCTATCCTCCAAGGCTCTGCTCCAGGCCTACTTGCTCCAGCAAGCCTCTTGGGATGCCGCTGTCGCTTTGTTGGCTGTGTGAATACCTTCTTTTTCTTTTGGGGGTCCATCAGCCCTAGTTATTGGGGCCCCTTACTTGGTGGAGTTCATATTCCCTTGGTTCTCTCTTAGGTGTGCTCAGTCTCCCATCCTACCCTGATCCTCTGATGGCAGAGCTGTGCTTGTAGCCCCCACTCTGAGGGGAACCGAGGGGAGGGTCTGCCCTCAGAATGCTGAGTGTTGAGGTGGGAGACAGGCCATAGCCAGGGCGGTCATGTCTGAGCAATTGTGATGCTCCAGGATATAGGGGTCCCGCAGGAGTGGGGTCCACTTCTCTTTCATCTCTAGACCCCAAGTCCTGGTGCAGAGTAGCAGCTCTCCCTCCTCTTTCCCTCCTTTCTCTTCTTTTCCTTTTGTTTCCCAACGCCTTTGCTGAGCACAAACACAATGCAAGAACCAGAGGATACAGAGTTGATACAAGAGTATTCTCAAAACACTCAGTCCTAGCTCTTTCAGTTCCTGACGTATCTTAGCTACCTTCACTTTTTTTTTTTTGTTTTATGAGTAGGAGTTTCACTCTGTCACCCAGGCTAGAGTGCAGTGGCATGCTCACGGCCACTGCAGCCTCGACCTGCTGGGCTCAGGCAATCCTTCCACCTCAGCCTTACAAGTAACTGGAACTACAGACGCACACCACCATGCCTGGCTAGTTTTTGTGATTTATTGTAGAGACGAAGTCTCACCAAGTTGCCCAGGTTGGTCTCGAACGCCTGGGCTCAGGCAATCCTCTCGCCTCGACCTCCCTAATTGCTGGGATTACAGGCTGAGCCACTGAGCCTGGCCCACATATTATTAATCTAAACTGAAGATTCTGCTGAAGAGAAACTTCTAACCTCTGAGGATGGTGTCCCCACACCTCTTCATGTCAACCAACACTCATTTCTTAGGAGCCATTGGGCTTCTTCCCCATGCTTGGCTTCTCCTGCCTTGAGGTTAAGTGATGGGGGAAAGGGAGAAGAGGGGGAGGGGCAAGCCAGGGCACCAGAACCTCAGGGTGTTGAGCTGTGTGAAGTTCTCCAAAACAGAAATGCCTCTAGAATAGTGCTGTTGCTTCCACCAGGACAACCATTTTCATTCATTAGAGGAGGCATTCACTTGCTCTGATCTGTAGACTCTAAGACCCTTGGTGAACTGGAGCAGTGGGGCTGAATGTCTTCATGCCATTTAGGGAAGGAGAATGCAGGAAGGCTTAAAATCAGCGTAACAGAGGGCAGAGACCATCCATCACCCTTCCGCAGCAGCATGAGTAAGGAACTGTTTTTATATGAGAAGGGTATACCCAAACTTCCCCAAAGGCAAAGGGATTCGGGTGACAGGGTTATCTTGGTCCATAATAACGCAATAGCCACTGCTTATGGGGCGCCAGCAATATGCCAGCAGTGCTCTAATTGGTAATTTTTCTGACCTTTGAGAGAGGTCACCATGTTTCAAGGAAGAAATCAAAGCTTGGAGAAGGGAGAGAACAAGGAAGTGGTAGAGCTGGGACTCAAGTCTGGATCTGCCTGTCTCTCCCCCATGTTCTCAGAAATGAATCTATTAAAAACTCAGATTCTCAGTCTCTCTCCCACGTTCTTAGGAATGAGCCCATTAAATAATCAGACTCTGGTTACTATGTATCTGTGAGTCCAGCCTCCGATGGGGGACCAGTGAGGCAGGCACCAGGTCAGAAGGAGAGTAAGGTGCCGTCTCCATCCTCTATTCAAGTCAACTAGCCATCTGGGGGCACCACTGCAAGCCTAGCCACATGGAAGAGGGCCTGTAGGCCTTGCTGAGGAATGCAGACTCTGTCCTGAAGGCAGTAAGACTGCTGACAGGTCTGCAGAAGGGGCAGACAGCTAGCATGACAATTTCACGGGACCGCTGAAGTGGCAGTGTAGGCAATGGAGGGGAGAGGCAGCGAGTCTGGAGACTGTGAGGTCAGCGAGGATGCATCAGTGGACAATATTCTATGGAAGGTTCTATACCAGGTGCTATGAGGAAACAGAGGTTTGGGACATCTTGGTCCTGCCCTCACAGAGCTGGGGACCAGACCTGTGCAAATCCCTGGCAAATGTTCCACGTCACATGTGGGATAGGCTAGGGGTCAGAAGAGGCCTGTAGGGTGGGAGGAGAGAGAGGGGATGTGAGCAGGGGGTTCCTGAAGAGCAGGGGGTGTTCACACTGAGTGATGAAGGAAGGAGAGGGCTGTGACAGGTCAGTATGGGAAAGGTGAAGCGGCCAGGACAAAGGCACTTGGCCAGGCAAGGCCTAGGGTGTAAGGTGTGGCTAAGCCTGGTGAGGCTTTCTCTTTGGCCAGAGGATGGCAGGTGGAAATAAAGCTGGGGAGGAGTCTGGGGCCTGCCAAGAAGTGCGGGCATTGGGTGAGAACTGAGAGCCCCAGAAGGGTGTTGAGGGGGAATGGGGCCAGGGTGGGATCAGATAGAGACCCACAGAGAAAGGTTACCAATACCACCTAGGTCGGGGGAGCAAGCTTAATATGGTAACCCTGTTAGCAGCAGTAGGCAGCCCCAAGCACCGGTGAGGTGGAGGGTGAGGGTGAGGGACAAAAGGAAGAAGTTGGCTAGTGCTTAGAGTGGGGGCTGCCACTGCAAAGATGATCAGTCACAGCTGGAGATGCTACTGGGAGCAGAGAGAGCAGGGGATACACATTCTCTCTTTCTCCTGCCATTCTCACTGGCTGAGCCAGCTGGAAGCCCATGGACCCAGAAGCTTAGTAAATACAGCTTTGGAAGGTTAGCCCCTCTGTCCTTCAGGGCAAGGTAGGGGAAAAGCAAGTAATGAAACCAAGGAAAAGCAGTCCCAGGGCCTGCAGGACTGGCAGAATTTTGACCACCACTCATCTGCCCTCCTGCAAGGTGCAAGGGTGTTCATCAGACACGACAGACCCTCTGTGGATATGCACCCATGGCCTGATGGATGGTCTGACTCTCATACTCTGTTTCTCTATACCCTCTTTGGAGGCCATGGAGGCCCAGGGTGCAGGCTCAGCAACTTGGTGGCAACAGAGGACACGGGTGATGACCCCTGGGGACAGGACTGCCAATGAAGGCCCTCCCTTGGGCTTGAGGCCTCACCTCCCCGCCACCGCTAGCTCCCTGATGTCCACACCTCTCAGTCCCTTTTTGCCCAGTCGGCATTTTGCTGCCTCTTCACAGTAATCACCATTGACAGCTATTGACCGGTAGTGACAGGGTTGAGAGCTAGAAGTGTGGGAATGAAGGATTTCCTCGTGTTCTGACTGTGCTGCCCCAGATGCAGCAAGGGGGGCTGCTCATCTTTTGTCCATATCCTAACGCTTAGCACTCCCTTACTCCTTATCCCTCCTTCTTCTAAACAGGACCTCTTTAAGCTTCAGGTAAGGACCAACTCCTCCAGAAAGGCTTCCCTGATTGCTCCAGTCCACAGTCTGACAGCAGGTGTGATCAGTATCAACCCGTTAACTCCAGGACTAGCATATCTTAAGCAAGGTTCCCAAACTTGAGAATATATTAGAGTCACCTGGAGGGCTTGTTGAACCCGAAGATTGCTGCATCCCAGCCCAGTGTTTCTGATTCAGTAGGTGTGAGATGGGGCTGGAGAATTTGCATTTCTAAAAAGCTCCTGTGTGTGGCTAATGCTGGCCTAAAGTGGTCGTTACTGCTTAGTGAGCCTTCGTCCTGTTTCCTGTTTCCCAATAAGATCTTTTGGGTCAGAAGGAAGGGACCCCATTTATAAAGAGCCTTACCTACTGTTTTGGTTTTTAAAGCAGGTGCTTAAGTAATTGTTCAAATATTAACTAAAATATATATATATATATATATATATATATATATATATATATATATATATATTTCCCTGTGAGTGCAGAGGAAGGGAAGAGAAAATAGTTTAAGGTGATTAGGCTGAATTTTATGATGCTGTAAAATTTTGAAATTACCAAATATAATGACTTTTTCTTCTGCTGGTAAATGAATTAGTATGTAAAGTATTTAGAATAATACTGGCAACATGTTCAATACTAAAGAAATGTTTATTATTATTAGTAGGGGGCACTGGAATTCTGCTGAACACCTTGACTTGCACAATGTCTTTACAAAGACATGTGAAGGGACATCAAGGACCACTTTGAGTCTTGGACTACCCAAGATTTTCTATTTTCTGGGGTAAAATACACCGAAATGTCATCAGCACCTGCCTTTTGAAGGGTGGATTATGAATGAATTGTATTTTCTTCTGTATACTTGTCTGCACTTTCCTAATTTTCCATGACAAGCATGTATTATTACCATGATAAGCAGAAAGGTGTTATTTACAAAACCCTGGGCATCCCCAACACCATAGTATACAAGACACAAGTTCAATGCAAGGGGCTGAATGATCACTTTACCACCAGCATGAACATCTTCCCATTTGGGGCCAGGAGCTACAATCACTCACTCTTCTTTTCATTTATTCATTTGCCTAGTCACTGAAAATAGTGATTGGGTTTTTAGCATGTGTTGCCCCTGTGCTACGATTTAAAGATACAAAGGCGGTGTAGTAAACAGCTAAAGGCATAGCTTTGGAATCAGCAAGATCTCGAGTCTAACCCAGCCTCTGCCACCTGCTGACTGGGTGACTGGACAATTTACTCCCCCTCTGTGTGTATCAGTGCCCTCACCTGTAAATTGTACCTTTTGTTACATGGTCTCTATGAGAATGAAATGTGGGAAAACTTACGGCCAGGACATTACCAGCACTTGCTGAATGCAGGCTGCTATGGCTGGGGTCATTGTTCTGAGAGCTGGTTCTTATTATGGTGTCTTGGTAACACCAGCGATGACAGGGCACCTATCCTAAGGAATGGTTTTCTCAGCTCCCACCTCCTTATGTTTGGTGGAGATTTTCATCCTTATCTTTGAGACACAGACGGTAAAGTCTACCCTACTAAGGGATTGACTCGGAGTACCACTCAAGCACCCCAACTCCTGCTCTGATGGGACCTGTGTCATGTCACTAGGCATGTAGGGTGACAGAGTGTGGTCAACCTCAGCTAATGGCTTTGCTTCCTTCTTTGCATCAAGGAGCGAAGGTCAGTTTGGCTGCCTTTGGCGCAAATTCTTCAGCTGTAATGTCTACTAAAGTTAGGGGTACTTTCTTTTCTAAGGAGTAAAGGCAAAATGAGTGATTCTAACTTAGTTCACGTTTGTGGCATCTCACACGTCCCACGGCAGAAATGCATCATCATGACACGGCATTAAGTGTGTTGAGTAGCAACAAGACCCCTTAGGAGCTGAAGGCTGCCACCTGCAACTATTTCTATCCAGGGAGCACAGTGAAGCCTAAAACACTAACGAAAACCTCCCTCAACATTAATAATATGATTAGAATAAATGAGATAGTGATGGCATGCTGAGTAAAAAAGTGAGCGCCCTGGGGATGTGAGCATTAGTGGATTGTGGGAGGTTTGCTTGCTTCACACAAGATCTGTCGTTTTGGAGATGGTGGTACCACTTCTCTGAGGGACAGACCTGATGTGTTCGCCAAAGGCCATGGCATCCTTCCTGAAAAGGAAGCAACATGCGTAGGTGGAAACACAGCCTCTTTGCAGGGAGGTGGGAGATCCAGTGTGTGGTCCCAGCTCCAGCACTGACCAGCCTGTCCCTTGGAGAAGTCCATTTAACATCTCTGGGATTCAGAATTCTCATCTGTAAAATAAGAGTAGTAATAGTATTTTTACAGAGGTATTGGGAAAATCAAATTAAAGAGTATGTGAATGCTGTATAAAGGACATTTTTAATAATAAACATGAACATGTAGTGAAGCTTTATTTGCGGTAATGTTAGGGGCTAAAGTCTTCTACAAATGAACATTTTCAGGTAGGTAAAATGTATGTGGGTTTTGTGGTTCATCCTTTTATTAAAAAGGCTCTTTTTACATTCTGTTACACGTGTCTGCCTTTTTAGATACAGCTTACTGCTTGTTGCCTTTTTGTTTGTTTGTTTAGCCTTTATGAGGCTGTCAGCTGCAATTTTTTCACTATGGAAGAGTTCAAACATATTCAAAAGTAGAGAAAATAGTGTAATAAACCCCTATCTCTCCATCATCCAGCTTTAATAATGATCAATTCATAGCTAGTCTTTTTCCCTCTGTACTCTCTTTCTGCTTTAGTACAGTTTATTTTTAAAATTTATTTATTTATTTAACTACTTATTTATTTTTGAGTCGGGTCTCACTCTGTCAGCCAGGTTAGAGTGCAGTGGCATGATCATGGCTTACTGCAACCTCGAACTCCTGGGCTTAGGTGATCCTCCTGCCTCAGCCTCCTGGGTAGCTGGGACTACTGGCAGGTGCTACCATACCTGACTTTTTATATATTTTTTGTAGATATGAGGTCTTTGCTATGCTGCCCAAGCTATCAAAGACTCCAGAATCAAGCAATCCTCCCACCTCAGCCTTCAAAATGCTTGGATTACAAGCATGAGTCACTGTGCTGAGACTCACTCCAGTTCATTTAAGAGTGAATTCCAGCTATTGTATCTTTTCATCCCAAGATGTTTTAGGTTATACTTCTATAAGAGAAGGACTAAAAAATCATAGCCACAGTACCATTATCATATCAAGAAAATTAGCAATAATTCCTTATTTTCATCAAATAGCCAGTCTGCTTAAATTTCCCTGTGAGTACTTTAAGCATTTTAAAAATAGTTTGAATATAAATAGTTTGGATATTCAGGATATAAATAAGGTTCACACATTGTGGTAGATGGAGATCACTCTTAAGACTCTCTTAATCTCTAGGTTTGCCCTTTATCTATTTTTTTCGTTGTAATTTATTTGTTGGCGAGTCTTTTCTGGGTCATTTATCCTAGAGAGTTGATCACACTTTAGCTTTTGCCGATTGTATTTATGGGTATAGTTTAACAAGTTCCTTTGTTGCCTACATTTCTTGTGAGTTGGTAGTCAGATCTAGGGGCTTGATTGCATTCAGATTAGTTTTTATTTGTTTGTTTTTGTTTTTCTTTAGTAAGACCACCCTGCAGGATGCTGCAAACTTGCAGCAGGAGGGGTGCAGTGTCTGACTGTCTCTCTGTCATGTTTGCAGGCACTGATGTTCGTTGCCTGGATCCATTCATTCATTGTGATTGGTAAAATGTGGATAATTTTATCATGCCACCTTTGTTTATTAGCTAGAACACATCTATGAATAGATGCTTCTCTTCATCAACTCTGCAGTTACCCCGAGGGATAGTTCATTTAGGAAAAGCAAGATAAATGCTTGATTATCCCCCTCCCTTCACCAGTTTTTAAGATAACGAGTTGGTTCATTTGCACCTTCCAATAATGACTAAACGGTTTATTTTTTATTTTTATAAGCTCATGAATTTAAACATATTTCATGTCTTTTCATCTATTATAGTTATTCTCATTGTTGAAGCTCAAATGACCTCCCTTGGCCAGTGGGAACAACTTTTTCTCCTGAGTCCTTTTGACATGATCCCAGAAGTCTTTGATAGCTCTCTTGCTGTTTAATGTCCCAGGCTCATTTTGTGCAATTCCTGCCCCAGACTGGTTATCAAACATTTCTCCAGGGACTCTTAGTTCCTTTTAGTGGGAAAACGGGCATTAGGGTTGCTCATTGTCACTGATTTAGTCTTTGTTTCTAAGATTTTTTTAATGGGCATTGATAAGGAAAATTGAATATATATGCGTATGTATTTAAGATGAAATATATTGTGAGTTAATCCTGCTGCTTTCAATTCAGGTTAGGGTTATGGAATTTTACTTAACTTCTTAATCTTATGTCTATATGTCTTTCCTCCTTTTCCGAAAATATCAGTTCTCAGTGTTCCCAGATAATTACTCACATACTTCATTGAAAAATCACATGCAACAGTCTAAGAATAACAATGCAAACACCACCATCAACAATGTAATTCAAACATTAAGCATGAATTTAAAGTTTTTTTTGCAGTTCTTTTTGTCCTCAGGATATATTCCATTAGGGATGGATGTAAAGGCAAATTACTGCATTTTAAAATTGTTTGAAATAATTTTTCTTGGTGTGGTTATATTACTCACTGAATACAGAGTTAGGTTCACTTATTTCATTTTGCTTTAAATTTTAAGGGATTACTTTTCTAAAATTTAATTTTGTTTTATAATTATGTAAAATATTTACATGGTTCCCAAGTAAAGCAAGATATATTTAAAGAAGTCTAGCTCTAATCTACAGTACTTTTAATACAAGCAAATATGTTTTAAATATTTATAAATCCTTTTTTGTAGATAAGTGGCAACAGACTGTACATTTTTTCTACCTTGCTTTTTTGCACTTAATATATCCTTGAGATTCCTCCACTGCAGTATATAGGCTAGTTTCCCCTTCCTTTTTATTTATGATACAATTTCTTATCAGTATCAGTATGCCTGTCTCTAGCAGTCTACCTTCTAACTTGAAGTGTTGAGTCTTTGTGTCTTGGAGAGTAGATGTCCCAGCTTATGGAAGGTTTTTTGTTATTGAAGAGTTAACAGGTTCTGAGTAAGAAGCCAAGGAACTCTATGGTAAGGAATGGGTCTAGTTTCTCTGGTGGGTATCCTGATTGCTGTGCCTTTTTGCTCAATAAAAATTAGTCAAATCAAACTTCTTCAAGATGTCCTGATCAGAACAGTCACTGCAGCAAAAGAAACCTCTATATTCATACCAGTTATTAATATATCCATGATATTTGGTCCCTTTGGCTGGCATCACACCAGATATATTCATGACATTTGGTCCCTTTGGCTGGCAAAGAGAGTGGTGTCTGAAAATCATTACTTTGCTATTAGAATTTCTTCTGGGAAATGTGTAATTTCTGGGGATCATGCAAGTTTAAGTATAAAATCATCACTGGTGAGATTCACTTAATAAAAGGTTGTTTTGGAAGCTAGGAAGGGGCTTGTCACTTCTCTTCCATAACATTATTTTATTGATTTATTAATCCATCTATTCATGTGTTCACTTAATTTGTAAATAATAGTTTTATGAGCATCTATTATGTCCAGACAGTATGCTACAAATGGAAACTGAAGGCATTTCCTTGTTCTTCTGAGTCCATTGGCATCTTTTCTTATCTCCCCAGAACATTCCTACATGACCAGTACATTCTCAGTCCCAGAATGCTAAATTCTCCCTCCACAGAGCCATGTTTAAACCCAGACAGGTGGTAAGGACGGGGGCCAGTGTTTGCAAACACCTGTTCAGATGTAAGGAGAACCCTGGATGTTTCCAATCATGTGTCCTCAGTTCATTGGGCTGGAAGCATTTGTTTATTTTTTTTTTGAGTTGGAGTCTCACTCTGTCACCCAGACTGGAGTGCAGTGGCACGCTCCTGGCCACTGCAGCCTCGACCTGCTGGGCTTCAGCGATCCTTCTGCCTCAGCCTTCCAAGTAACTGGAACTACAGGCATGCGCTACCACGCCTGGCTAATTTTTGGTTTTATTGTAGAGATGAGGTCTCGCCAAGTTGCCCACGTGGGTCTTGAACCCACGAGCTTAGGCAATCCACTCACCTCAGCCTCCCAAAGCGCTGGGATTACAGGCTGAGCCACCGAGCCCGGCTTGTTTATTTTTGATAGTTAAATCTGGAATGGACTCAGGTCACATAATATTCAGATCTTCATAAAGTATGCAGGCATTTTTTAAAATGAAAGCTTTTAGTGGCTAAACACTAATAATATAGTTGTTTGTGGCATGGAAATAATCGGCCCCTTTTCTAAATATAAACTCATCTCTGTTTTCTCACAGCTGACAGGCTGTTCAGTTCTGGGGCACAGTTTGCCTTCTCTTCTGTAGAACCTACTCTTTTACAACAATATGTGATGGGTCAGGCATAGTACTGCTGTGTGAGGCTCTAGTCTTCTGCTTAAAATAATTTGCTTTCAAAGCCTGTTACAAATTGCTATACATACACCTTCAGGCTGCCTTATTAAACTACCTCTTGGGGTTACTTTGCGCAGAGGGGATACGAAGAGAGAGCTTCTGAAAGGGGCAAAGAACACTTATGAGGGGTGAAAGGTAGAACACCTCAAAGATGATACACATATGCATGCACCTGTGTACCCGTTCACACACTCTGTGCAAGCATGCACACAACTTCACATGCACACATATATATGCACTTAAGCATGTCATGCTTAAGAGTAGGTTTTGGGCTGGGCTCGGTGGCTCAGCCTGTAATCCCAGCACTTTGGGCTGAGGCGAGTGGATTGCCTGAGCCCGCAGGTTCAAGACAAGCCCAGGTAACCTGGAGAGACCTCCTCTCTACAATAAATCAAAGATTAGCCAGATATGGTAGCGTGCACCTGCAGTTCTGCCTACTTGTAAGGCTGAGGTGGAAGGATCGCCAGAGCCCAGTAGATTGACACTGGGGTGGTCATGAGTGTGTTATTGCACTCCAGCCTGAGCGTCGGAGTGAGACTCCAACTCAAAAAAAAAAAAAAAAAGAGTAGGTTCTGCAGAAGAGAAGGCAAATTGTGCCTCAGAACTGAAGAGCCTGTCAGCTGTGAAAAAGCAGAGATGAGTTTATATTTAGAAAAGGAGCCAATTATTTCCATGACACAACTACATGCACTCACACATTCACACAAACTCATACAAGCACACACGTGTGCTCATACACGCACATCTGCTAATACATGTATACACAGATGTATAAACTTTCATACATTCATCCACTCATATTCACACTCGCACACACCCATGCATACTTATGCATAAACACTCATAAAACACACACTCGTAGACACATGTGCACATTTGCAGACTGGTTCAGGTAAACACATTTAGACCTTCCTTTGTCATTATAAAAGTCTGAAATAGTTACTTAAGATGGGAGCTATTCTATTCACCCAATGCTACCTTCTTTACTGTGTTAAGAAATCAGATTTATGGATGGCAAGTTATCTACACTGTCCTGGGTGTCCTCCTAGATATCAGACACTCTGTGATTCAAACCCAACAAACTTGTGTTGCTGTAACCTTTAGCTCTGGAACCAATATCTAAAATCAAAGAGGCAAACATTATAATGTCTGCTCCCCACCTGGGGAAGGTAAGGCAGAAAGTGGGTCTGGGATCTGCCCAAGGTCTTTCAGGTGAGTCACAGGTAGCTGAGTACAGCCTAGAAGCCAGCTTTCCTGAGACCCTGGCTACTCAGGATTTGAGCTGAGGTGACTGGCTGGATACTCCCAGAAAAAGATGCTTGTTTTTAGTTTCTAAACATTCTCTACTGTTAATGAATCCTTTAATCAAACCCATTAGTTGTGTTTTTCATTATCCAAAATGACCCCTGGAATGAGACCCCCTTACATTGTTCAGAGGAAGTAGTAGTATATTTTGCATCTCATTTATCAAACGTGTATGAAGTAGCAATTATGTGCATGCTTCATGAGCCAGGCACACTCTGAAATTGCTGGGAATGTAATTTTTCTGAGCACTATTTCATTGCTGCCTGTCCAAGTGACGGAAAACGAAGCTGATCGTACAAGGGAGACTCTGCCTTCAGAGAGGAAATTAAAGGACTGCTTGCTCAATGCAGGTCCTTGCCCTGGAAGACCAGATTTACAATGAGGTTTTCCTCTAGACAAACAGATGGCCAAAATTTAGAGCCTCACACCCAGCAAGCCCTGTGTCAGGTCACACCAGGTAGGACCATAAGCCATGGCCAAATCAGGCCTGTCCTGACTCCTAATAATCCCTCACTCAGCCTCTTCTCCTGGACTTTGAAGGAGCCGAAGATACGAGGTATCTTTCTTTCTTTTTATTTAATCAACAATTCTTTTGTGACTTTCAGTTTCCAGTCTGGCATGTAAGAAGCTGAGAAGTTACCACACCATCCTAAGAAATAAAAAAACAGAATAAACTGAACAAAATTAATAGCTCTTCTTAGATCTGTAAGAGAATGAAGATTACAGAACAAACTGATGACCCCCAAATTGGAAAGACCAACAAGTGAATGCAGAGTCACAACTTCCAGGAGCAGAAACCCATAAGCAGAAACCCCCGAGAGAGCCAGGGCCAGGGTAGGAAAACCTGAACCGTCATTGATGAGTCACTGGAGGCTCACAGGAGACAGGTCTGAGAGACAAAAACTCCAAAGGGACCCCGTCATAGGGGGCCCTCACACTTTGGTGAGCTTTAGCTCCTAGAACTTGACCGGATTCTCACAGTTAATATTGGAGGAAAATCCCCTAGTACTTCAAGCAGGAGGAAAGGAAGAGAACCATTTTGAAATAAGCCAGAGTACATTGTTCTTCTCAATAAAGTCTGTCCTCAGAAGAATCTATTAAACCACAGCCTAACCTGCCAGGGTTTTATCAGAGCCTAACCTGGGGAATGGGAAATACCCAAAGCCAGTTCCCTCTAGCCTTCCATGTGGGAGAAGGCTAATGACCACCCACTCTAGCTATTCTGTCCCACTGAAGCAGGAGTGAATGAAAGACACGTGTGAAGTTCACAGTCCTGAGGCACAGGCTCACTGACAAATTGAGACCTAATCATATGACCATAGCACACTTCCCCTCCCTGAATACCTCACCACCACATTGCTAAAGGCCTATTTACAGCTGCTCATTTTACCCAGTACATTGTATCTGGCTATCAATAAAAACTACTAGATGTACCAAAAGCCAAAAACCACAGTTTGAGAGAGAGGATAAACATTAAAACCAGAGTCAAATCTGGCAGGGATGTTGGAATTATCAGACAGGAATCTAAAACAATTACAATTAATATGCTAAGAGCTCTAATGGATAAAATAGACAGCATGTAAGCACAGATGGCCAATGTAAGCAGAGAAATGAAAATTCTATGATGAGAATTCCAGAAGGAGAAGAAAGAGAGAAAAGAACAGAAGAAATATTAAAACAATAATGACTAAGAAGTTCTTCCAAATTAAAGTCAGACTTCAAACCACAGATCCAGGAAGCTCAGAGAACACCAAGCAAGATAAATGCTAGAAAAACTAAACCTAGGTGTATCATTTTTAAACTATAGAAAATCAAAGGTAAGGAAAAAAAAAACTTCAAAGAGGCCAGATGAGAAAACATCTTACCTATAGATGATCAATGATAAAAATTACTTCTGATCCTAACTTATTATCAGAAGCCCTGAAAGCTGAAGACATGGAAATAGAGAATGAAATGGTGGGGGGGATGGTCAAAGGGTACAAAGTTGCAGATATATGGGACAAATAGTCTAGAGCACTAGTGTGCAACATGAGGATTGTAATAATAATATTGTTCTATATACTAAAAATTTGCTGAGAGTAGACATTAAGAGTTCTTATCACCAAAAAAGGGTCAACAGGAGAAATGATGGATATGTCAATTTGCATGACTATAGTAACCAATTCACTATGTATATCAAAAGTCATGTTGTATTCCTTAAACATATACAATAAAAAAGAAAAGAAAAACAAAATCATGCAAGTAGGTGGAAAACGGAATGAAATATTTAAAGTGCTGAGAAAAAATAAAAACAACCCACCAACCTAGAATTCTGTACCCTGTGACATTACCCTTCAAAAATAAAGAAGAAATACTTTCTCAGACAGACAAAACTTGAGAAAATTTTCTTACAGAAAATTTCAGAGTTTCTATTTCTGCTCAGAGTTTCTATTCAGTTTTGGTAGGTGGTATATTTCTGGATCTTTATTATTTCTTCTAGGTTAATCAATTTGTTGTCATATATGTGTTCATAGCAGTTTTTTATGACCCTGTTTATTTCTGTGGTGTCAGTTGCAATGTCGCCTCTTAAATTTCTGATTTTATTTATTTGAGTCTTTTTTGGTCTTATTTAGGTCTAGTTAAAGGCTTGTCAATTTTATTTATCTTTTCAAAAAATCAAGTCTTAGTTTTGTTGATGTCTTCTATTGTTTCTCTCTTTTCTAATTCATTTCTTTTGTTTTTAATCATTATTATTTCCTTTTTTCCTTCTAATTTTGGTTTGTTCTTTTTTTTTCTAGTTCCTTTTGCTAGGAACCAGGAACTTTTTCTAGTTCCTTCTTATTCAGTTCCTTAAGGTCTAGAGTTAGGTTGAGGTTTTTTTTGTTTGCTTTTGTTTTGTTTTAATGTAGCTATTTATTGGTATAAACTTTCCTCTTGGTAATTCTTTTGCTGTACCTCCTAAATTTTGGTATATTATGTTTTGATTTTCATTTGTCTTGATATATTTGTTGATTTACCTTTTGCTTTCCTCTTTGACACATTGGTTGTTTAGTAGTATCTTGTTTAATTTCCACATATTTGTGAATTTTTCAGTTTTCTCTTGTTATTGATTTCTAGTTTTATTCCACTGTGGTTGAAAAAGATATCTAATATGATTTTAATCTCCTTAATTTAGTTAAGACTTGTTTTGTGACCTAACATGTAATCTAATCCTGGAGAATGTGCCACATACATTTGAGAAGAACATACATTCTGCTGCTTTTGGGTACAATGTTCTCTATAAATCTGTTGTTCATTCGGTCTATAGTATTGTTCAATCTGGATGTTCTGTCCATTACTCAGTAGTACATTGGAAGTTTCCTTCTATTATTGTATTGCTGTTTATAACTTCCTTCAATTCTGTCAACGTTTGCTTTATATATTTAGGTGCTCTGATTTTGAATGCATATATAATTACAATTCTATATCTTCATGATAAATTAATCCTTTTATCATTATATGATGCCCCTCTTTTGGCCTTTTGTGACTGTTTTTTACTTAACATGTTTTTTGCCTATTAGTGAATATAGCCACCCCTGTTGTCTTTTTACTATTTGCATATGGAATATCTCTTTCCATGTCCTCATCTTCAGTTTCTGTGTGTTAAATCTAAAGTGAACCTCTTTAGATGGCATATAGTTGGGTCTAGTGTTTTTGTTTGTTTGTTTGATGTGTGTGTATTTTGTATTCAGTCATTCTATTTTTTTGGTTGAGGAGATTAGTCCAATTACATTTAAAGTAATTATTGCTAGGGGAGAACTTACCATTGCCAGTTTGTTATTTGTTTTCTGTTTGATTACAATTATTTTGCTTCTCTTTTTTTCCCCTCCTGTTGTCTGTCATGTGTTTCCGTGTGTGTGTGTGTGTGTGTGTGTGTGTGTGTGTGTGTGTGTGGTGATATATTTTATTTCCTTTCTTTTTTTCTTTTGTGTTTCTTTTATAGGTATTTTCTTTATGGTTACCATGAGGCTTCCATGAAACAACCTACCCTTATGACATTCTGCTTTAAGATGATGCAACTTAATTTCAATCAAATGCAAAAACCAAACAAAAACTCTAGCTTAATCCTTCCTATACTTCTGTTATTCATGTCACAATTTACATCTTTTTATATGGTGCATTCATTAACATTTTTGTAGTTATAGTTATTACTTTTATCCTTTACATTTTATACTTTTGTGAAGTTAAAAGTGATTTGCATGCCACCATTGCAGTATCACAGTATTCTGTATATATCTTTACCAGTAACTTTTATATGATTAACATTTAGTGTCCTTTCTTTTCAACTTGAAGTACACCATTTAGCATTTCATGTAAGGCAGGTGATTAACTTTTTCATCTTTTGTTTGTCTAGGCAAACATTTATCTCTGCTTTTTTTAAGGGTAGTTTTTCTGGGTATAGTATTCTTGGCTGACAGTTTTTATTTTCCTTTTAGGACTTAGAACATATAATTCCTCTCCCTTATAACCTGCAAGGTTTCTGCTGAAAATTTGCTTATAGAATTATAGAGACTTTTCTGTACATGACAAGTTGCTTTTTTCTTGATGCCTTCAAAATTCTGTGTGAAATCTGCCAGACATTTAAAAAAGAATTAACACCAATCTTTCTCAAACTATTTTTAAAAACTGAAGACAAGGGAACACTTCCAAACTCATTTTATGATGCCAACATTACACTGATACCAAAGTCATACAAAGGCACTGCAAGAAAAGAAAACCATGGGCTAATATCCATTTTGAATATTGATGTAAAAATCTTCAACAAAAAATTCTAGCAAACCAAATTCAACAGCACATAAAAAGGATTATATACCATGATTATGTGGGATTCTGCCCTGGAATGTCAGGAAGTTTCAACATACACATATCAATTAATGTGATATACCACATTAATAGAAATGAAGGATAAAAAATCACTTGATCATTTCAATAGATGGAGATAATGCATTTGACAAAATTCAACCCTTTTTCATGATAAAAATGTCAACAAACAGGAATAGAAGGAATTTATCCCAATTTGATAAAGGTCATATATGACAGGTCCACAGCTAACAACATATTTAATGGTGAATAAACTAAAAATTTCTCCTTTAAGGTCAGAAGCAAAACAAGGATGTCTACTCCTGCCATTTTTTAAAAACATGTAACAGTGCCAGTTTTTCCACATCCTCACTAACCCTTGGTATTGTTAACTCTGATAACATGTCTTTTCTGGTGGTTATGGAAGGGAGAAACTGTAGTGGTTTTGATTGACATATAATCATTGTGCATATATTTTGGGTACATGTGTCATTTTGATAATTGTATGTAATGATCAAATCAGGGTAATTGGGATATCCATCACCTGAAACATATAACTTTTATTTGTGTTGGGACTATTGTAATTTTCTTCTAGCTATTTTGAAGTATACAACAAATTATTATTAACTATAATTGTCACTTCTATTCAACATAGTACTGGAAGCCCCAGCTAGAGCAGTTAGGTAAGAAAAAAGAAATAGAAGTCATAAAAGTTGGAAAGGAAAAAGTAAAATTATCTCTTTTAATTATCTTTTCATACATAAGATGACATGATTTTATGTGTTGATGACATAATCTTATATGGAGTCTCTAAAAACTTTATACACACACACACGCACATATACATGGAGAGAGAGAGAAATAGAGAGAGAGAACCCATTAGTACTAATAAGTGATTTCAATAAAGTTGCAGGATACAAAAATCAACATACAAAAATAAGCTGCATTTTATACACTAACAACAAATTATCTGAAAAAGAAATTAAGATAATAATTCCATTTACAATAACATCAAAAAGAATAAAATCCTTAGAAATAAATTTAGTTAAGGAGGTAAAAGACATATACTGAAACTTATAAAATATTGATGAAAGAAACTGAAGATGACACACAAAAAATGGAAACACATTCTGTGTTCATGGATTGGAAGACTTAAAATTGTCAAAATGTTCATACTACCCAAATCAATATATCAATATGTATACTTATTAATATCTCATCAAAATTGTAATGGATTTTAAACATTAAAATAGAAAAACAATCCACATATTTATATGAAACCTAAAAGTACCCTGAATAGCTAAAGCAATCTTGAGAAAGAATAAAACTAGAGATCACACTTCCTGATTTGAAAATATATTAAAAAGTTACAATAACTAAAACAGTATGGTGCTGGAATAAGGACAGGCATATAGATCAATGGAACAGAATAAAAAACCCAGTAATAAACCCACGAATATATCCTTAAATGATCTTCAACAAGAATGCCAAGTTTACACAATGGGGAAAAAATATACTCTTCGACATTTGGAGTTTATACATGCCACATTGTAACATTGAATTCATACCTTGCATTTACATAAAATTATCTCAAAATAGATTAAAGACTTAAACTTAAGACCCGAATCTATAAAATTCCCAGAGGAAAGCATAAGAAAAACTTCTTAACATCAATCTTGACAATGATTTCTTGAATATGACACCAAAAAACACAGGCACTAACGTTGGCTCCTACTCTGCTACCTCACTTCCCTGTGCTCCAGACCTCTCATTGCAGACATTAGGATAATAAAACTCCCTCTCATGTGTCTCATGTGAGGATGGGACTTGACTACATCTATGGGACACCTGGCACCTTGATGGTTCCTTCACACCTATGTGCCAGTTCCTTGCTCTCAGACTGTGCTCACCTGGGAAACTAATCCTCGCTAAGGTATAGATGTAGGAGTTCTCGCCTGATGGCACATTGGAAACACCTAGGGAGACACTTAGGGAGTTAAAAAAATACTCAAGACTGCATCTTTGCCTCAGAGATTCTGATGTGATTTGTTTGGTGTGGCCTGGGTTCTGAAATTAAAAAAATCTCTCTAGGTGTATTTACTGTGTCGTAATAGAATATCATTAATTTACCCGGATATAATAACTTCTCCTAGTGTACTCCATGGTAATATCTAAATAAAGACCCTAGAAGCCTTAGCCAGAGGGAAGCTTTGGTCTCTGACACAAGTTGGAGAGACAAGTTTTTGGACGGAGGAGGCCTTCCCATTGCACCTCCACCTCCAGTCTCCAAGGCAGTTCTCTCCTCTGCTATCCCAGACGGTCAGCCTTCAGTGAGGCATCTGAGGTTGGTCTGATGCCCGACTTCCTGCCCACTCTCAAGTCCTCAGCTGCCATAAATGTATCTCCCCAGCATCCCCGAAGCCAACTTTTCGCAGGGTGCTGTTCCCGGTGGGTGGGAAGTGCTCACACACCTACGTCCACCAGAGTTTCTGTGGTTTTGCCAAGTATCCTCTTCTCAACTTTCCATCTTCACCCCTTCATTTCAGACTTAGCCATTATGCTTCATGTCTGAAGTCTAGAAGAACTGTGCTCATCTAGACCAGGTGATCAAAAGCTATGACATGATATGGGGAAGAACAGTGATTAGACATCTCCCAATAGTAAAATTACTTGGATTAGGTGAGCTCTGTGCAATACCACAACAAGTACCTTGCGGGTTGTGGTGGTCTAGGGGAGCTTAAAATTAAAATAAGCCATTGTCAAGTAGGAAGAATCTTGGAAAATTGTTGGCAGTTGTCACCGGATATGCCCCAGGTGTTCAAGGAAGTCCTAGTCTGAGCTTGACCTTGAGAGACAGAACACTTGACCGATTTATTAGGAGCCAAACTTTCTTGCTCTCTCCGTTTTACCAGCTTCCCAGCACAACCATGGGTCTACTCAAACTACCCTATGTGATGACAGGGGTGTGGACGTGGGAAATCTTGGGAGCAAGATATAATACTTTGCTTAAGAACAAACATTTCTCCCCATCCCTAGGTGGTATGCTTGAACCTTTGAAATTTCAAGCAGGTTGTGTTAAAAGGCCTTGTTGTCCACAATCCAAACATCCATAGTCCTATGTGTGCTAGAAGGTGTGGAGCAGATATCTGATGCCGCCAGATGTCCCCAGAACCTAGCCTCGGGCCTGGCACATGCCACAGTAAATGCTCAATAAACACTGTAGGATTGGTGTGCCTATCTGGTGCCAGGCACAGGGCTAAAACTGCAAAAACATACCATGTCTAAACCTGCAGACAGCTTATAGCCAAACTACAGGCATACACTATCATTCCCGGCTAAGGAGGCAGGCAGTGGGCAAATCATCACATAAATCATCATACAAGTGCATTTTTTCAGAGTGGAGTCTAGTCTGGTATAGGGAGGGGGTATTTAGGAAGCATCCTGAAATGAGATATAAAGAGAGAATTAATTGGGTTGAGAGTGGGTTTTCCTGCAGAGAAACGGTTTCTGTGAGGGCTCTGAGGTGTACAGCTCATCTAAGTTCCTTGTGGTGGGAGAACAGACAGGAGAGGAGAGTGTGGAGTAAGATGTAGTTGGGTGGCCTTGAAGGCCACATTGAGGAGTTTGATCTTTAGCTTAGGAAATATTGGCTGCCAGTTCTGTTGTTGAGGCATTCTTGTGTGACACTAGACTGTTTTCACTACAACCCCTCACTCTCCTTGTACATGAGATTTGATGGTCTATTTGTAAAAAGCTTCCTTTCCCCCAAGTGATTATTAGTCATTCAAAAATGTTAGAGCCATTGAATTAATAAATGTGAAGTTGCAAAAATAACCTGCTTGAGCCTAGTTAATGCTTCTTAGGCGCCATCCAGGGAACTAATGATAGAATAGTGGCACACCCATCTCCTGGTGAGCGGGTAAGGGTAGCCTTCTGGACAGGGGTGAGGGGAATTCTCTGAAGAAAGGAACAGCATGAGCCAACACTGAGCAACTGAGAAATGGATGCATCCTTCCCACTCCTGGAGCTAATTTGAACTCCCTCCCTTTTTTTTTTTTGAGTTGAAGTGTTTCTCTGTCACCCAGGCTGGAGTGCAGTGGCACACTCATGGCCACCCCAGGGTCAACCTTCTGGGCTCAGGTGATCCTTCCGCCTCAGCCTTCCAATAGCAAAACTACAGGTATACACTACCATTCCCGGCTAATTTTTTGATTTACTGTAGAAACGAGGTTTCGCCATGTTGCCTCCGCTGGTCTTGAACCTGCAGGCTTGCAAAGTGCTGGGATTACAGGCTGAGCCACTGAGCCCTGCCTAAACCCCATTTTATAGAGCTCCCTAGAGTTGTTTTCCTGTTGATGACTTTTGTACTCCATAGCCTTGTCTTCCCAGAAAGCAGGGACCTCTTTCTCTTTGGAATCACATTGCCCACTCAGGGAGGTATGGGAATGGGTGTTGTCAATGCTTGGGAAGACTACTTCTTCAATCCTGAGAACTGCTGTGGTACTTCTTAGGATCTGGGCTTCTGTTAAGGAAAAGCTCTAGCGGCCACAGGAAAGGAGATTCTCCAAGGAGGATCTGGGGTTTCCAGCACATAACACACACCAGAGAAGCCCAGTGCCTCTGCCCAGTGTTGGGATTGGGATGCAGGAAGCTTGGGCTCTAGTCTTGACTCTCTTGTTAACTCCTGGGTGAGTTGCTCGAGTTTCTGAGCCCATTTCCTCGATCATGGAAGACCCAGTGAGGGTGTTGTCATTTTGTGTGCCATTTTTGGTTACTTGGCTGTACCCTTTGGAGCAGTGCATTTCTGGGCTCAGCTGAAAAAAATTCCATGGCATATTAATGGCGCCTACCATGACTGAGGGAGGAAGTTCATTTATAATGATTATATCCTTGGCTGGGTGATCTTGAAAGTCTCTTCCAGCTGAGGTGTATGGAGAGCTCTCCATGAAACTTGACTTGACTTTGCCAACAATTCATTCTTTTTTCCTTTCTGTTAGCTTGTGAAAAATCCCCCCCCCCCCCCATTCAGGCAGGTACAAAATACCGCCTAATGGCAGTTCTGTTTTCCATTACTATGTAATTTAAAAAAATTTAACCACTCGACCACTTAAGTAGATCATATGCTCTTCAAGGACAAGTTTTCTGGTTGCCCTACTTCCTCTGAGGGCTTCCTACACAGATTTCAGCAGATACATACCTGTTGAAGAGGATGTGGAAAGGCCCCTTTGATTTGATTTAGTTTTATCTGCCTGTAGTTACTTATGACATTTCTTGGCACCCACTTGGTTCTGGCCTGCAAACTTGATCTATAATTTAGACACTTTTAATGGATGCGGTTGGTGCACTGTCAAGGTTGTCTTGACTACTCACCTAGGGATCTTTTTAGCGCGTCTTTTACCATAGTCTCCCTTGATTCTTCAGATGACCCAGGAAGTTTAATATTTCTTCTTCTTCCAATTTGAGCCTCCTAGGCAGTCTCCTCTGTGTAGAACTAGTTCCCAATTCTTTGTCATACCTTCAGTTACCATAGTTACTTCTTCAAATATGGTCATGGTTGTGCATTTTCTGAGTTACAAATTAGGACTCACGGTAAACATGGGCAGAGTGTTTTAAACCAGGACTGTTCAAAGAAATCCAAGGTATGTAGTCATAATTGAGTTCTACTGCAGGGGAAAGAAAAGCCAATGATCAGGCAGGATTGCCTGGGGGGTCCCTTAAAGAAATGATGGGTGTATAGCTGTGGAGCTGATTTCTGAAAGAGGGGGGTCCTTTGTGTCTCTCAAGAAGCTTTCTATGCTGATTTTGTTTGCAGCCACACCCCTCTGTTTCTGCCCCTCCTACTGCTGTCAAAGTCATCATTCTGAGTGACGGCACTATGGTTCCCTCATCACAGGCTGAAAGGTAAGGCCCGACTTACCAAGAATGACTGCTTGTTTTGATATCTTTGAAGTATGTTGATCCCGTGCCACATTCTGGGGCTTGCATTGCTGACAGTCCTCTCATTCCCTGCACAATCTCCTAGGGTCGCCTGAGAGTAAAGAACACGGCATGGAATGCAGGCAGACACTTGGTCCACTCTCCTGCCCAAGGTCTGCAGCAGCTGCTCTCCAATTAAGCATCCTGGTTCAGACGAGGCCACGGACCTTCAGTTCACCTAAATAAATCCACTTCTTCAGGAATGTTGGGAATTTCACACTAGGCCTCACGTGACTTCCCTTGTGGCTTTTGAGTTTCAGAGACTTTCTATGAGAAACAGGCTGGCAGCATTGGGTACTCAGGGCAGCTAAGACTACTGGACGCCAAAGCCGGGAGGGCACACAACTGTTTGCTCATCATTTGCACTGTGGCAGGTTGCAGGGGGAAACTTTCTTAACCATGGCCGGGGTCACCCCCTGGAGTGTTGTCATGACCTGTCCCTCTCACAACTTATTACTTCACACTCAGTACTCAGGGGTCCTTCCTCTCAAGTCCATAAAGCCCTACAAACTATGGCCCACAATCCGTGTTTGTACATAAAGTTTTATTAGAACATAGCCTTGCCCATTCATTTGCATGTTGTCTATAGCTACTTTCAAGCTACAATGCCAGAGTTGAGTAGTTGCAACAGATACTGTATGGCCTACAAAACCTAAAATATTTATTATCTGGCTCTTTATAAAAAAAAGTTTGCAGCCGGGCTCAGTGGTTCAGCCTGTAATCCTGCGTCTTTGGGAGGCTGAGGTGAGTGGATTGCCTGAGCCCGCGGGTTCGAGACCCGCCTGGGCAGCGAGACCTCATCTCTACAATAAATCAAAAAATCAGCCGGGCGTGGTAGCGCACGCCTGTAGTTCCGGCTACTCGGAAGGCTGAGGCGGAAGGATCGCCAGAGCCCAGCAGGTCGAGGCTGCGGTGGCCGGGAGCGGCCACTGCACTCCAGTCTGGGCAACAGAGTGAGACTCCAACTCAAAAAAAAAAAAAAAAAAGTTTGCTGACCTCTGCCCTATACTCTCTAAGCAGACTGAATACCAAACTTTGTGCTGAGACTTGGATAGAGGGGATTGATTCAGGGAGAGACTGGGCCAGAGCTTCCCCTCCTACCAAAAGTTTATGATATTTCTTCTGAGAAATACTATAATTATATGGCAGAGAGAAATGTGAGGCTATATAATGTGGGTTTTTCTAACTTATATTCTGCTGAACCCTAATTCTGAATGATGTCTCCCAATAAAGAGATTAGAAGTCAAAGAGTCTGGAAAGCACATCCCTTAATCTCATCTTGAAGGTTTATAACGTATATTAGTATAGTAAAGGCTCTGAAAAGTCCTGTGGGTAACTAAACTAATTACTTCAACAGTTTGCTAATAGAAATTGATCACATAATTATTATTTTTTTTTAACATATGTACCATAATCATATCCCACAAAATCTAGAAACAGATTTGGAAAGCAACGATCTTTGAAAATTTTGTGGATTTTAGAAATTATTTGTTAGTTTCAGAGTGCTTTTCACTTAGCCCTAGAAGAGAGTGGCAAGACCACTGGTGCAGACTTTCCCTACACAAAGCTGTCTTTGTGGGTGTTGCAGAACCTGGGGTGTCAAGAGTTCTCTTTCCCTTCTCTTAATGACTCCTGAGCCAGTGAGTTGGGGGGTGGGGGGAATACAAACATTAGCATTATGGATGGTGAGATTGGGCAGAAAAGAGAGGTCTACACCTGAGGTCATTTGAGGCCTCTCTGCTTCTCATCTCCCTTGAACTGTGCTGACCTTGGCACCGGCCTTTGGGGAGAAGCCTGTCTCTGTGGGATCACCTTGTAGTCCCAGGCATGGGGAAGAATGGTCATCCTGAGGGCAGGCAGCTACACTAGAGACAGCCCCAGAGACTGGCTTGAGCTATGCACATGCCCACTTCCTGCTTGCCAGTCTCTCCTCTCTCACACATTGGCATGAGCATCTAGGAAATGGAGGAGAGAGTGGACACTGCCAACTGCTACTTCTGGTGGGAGTTTGGGATTGAACATTCCTGTTATGGACCAAGGCTTACAAACACAGAAAAAGGCAGGGAATGGTGTCCCCTAGGGTATGTGCTGATGGATAAAGACAGTCTCTCAAGAAGCTTTCCATCTAGTGGAAGAGAAGACTCATAAGCTGTACACGACACCATCCTGCTTGCTAGATCCTGTTGGACAAATGATCTTCAAGGTCTTTGAAGATCCTGAGTCAGCAAAAACACTGGCCCCAGGCACAAGGCAGATGGGGCAAGGTGGGAACGTGATGGGAGCACAGTGAAACATTTAAACAAGAGCCAAAGAGAAAATGCGGGTGCTGTCCACCACTGTGGGTCCCAGTCTCATCTTTCAGGGATTAGATAAAAGACTTACAGGTTTATGCAATGAAAAGCGCAAATCTGTCAAGCAGAACTAAGCCCACTATGAAAATGAGCAGGATACCTAGCAAGTAATTAAAGAAATCTAAATGAAGCAGCAAGAAGAACTATTTTACCTGTATCGGAATAAGACTTTTAAACAGGAAAATTATTAAATCATGGAAAGCTGTGGGATATTGGCTTGTCCCACACTACTGATGGGAATGCATACTGCCGTGACATTTCTATACGCCACAAGATCTTTCAAAATGTTGTTACCCTTTGACCAGATGGTTTCATATCTAGAAATCTGTGTAAGTGAATGATCAAAAGGTTTATGAACAAAGATGTTTGTGCAATATAATTTATAATATCAAAATATTGGAAACTTTCTAAATGTTCAACAATAGGGGAAGGATTAAATAGATTGACACTTCATACAATATGTTTATAACCAGAATATTTGAGCAAATTCTTTTCAGCAATAGGAGAAGACATTGTCCTGGAATACTCAGAAGATGCTTCCTGGAAGAGCTGAGAGTTGAGAAAGGTCGTGTTTAAAATGCCCAGTGCCGCCTCATGAGGTAGACCGGGTAAGTCTTCCTATTCCCACTTGACAGCCAGGGAGCCTGAGACCCATGGGTAAATGCTTTGCTCAAGGTTATGCAGCCAGCATTAGTAGTCAGGAGGAGAACCGGCCTCCCAATTCCGGGCACGTGGGCTTTTCATTAGCCCCAGCTGCCTGCTGACCGAAGAAGCTCGTGGGCATCTGCTCGTTAGCTCTCAGCCCTCGTCATCTGATTGTTTATCTGGTGTGACTCGGCAGAAGCAAGCCTGGGATGCCTGCCCCTGGCCAGGCTGCCTCGCTCCCATCTGCCCTCATGTCTCAGCAACCATTGCTCGAAGTCACTGGGGCCGCTGCTTGGAGCTGGCAGCATTTGGGAGCCCGCTACTCCCCAGTTAATTGAGACTAAATCTCCACCAATGCAGTGAGTACAGGCACAAGTCTGCTCCCACTCGTAGTGTCTCATGCTGGGAGGTGCCTTCCAAACATGGCTGCTATTTGTCTGAGCAACCCATGATCAGAATGTGCATTCTTGGTTCTTTGCTGGTTTCCTGGGGGAAGAACTGCATCAGGGGCTGTTGCCAGGAAGTTGAATGTGTAGTGAAACAGGCTACGAAAAAGAATGGGTGGCTTGGTGTGAAGAATAGGAAGTCTGGTGTCAGGAAGACTTGAATTTGAGTCCTGCCACAGCCGCTCCCCAGCCAAGGTGCCTTGGTCAAGTCACTGAATTTTTCTGAGCCCTAATTTTCCTCATCTGTCATATGGGCATGATGATACCAACCTCACAGGGAGAATCAAACAATGACAATGACATCCCATAAGTCTCCTACTATGACTATAATAAAAATAATGACGATTTAAAAAAAATTTACTACTTAACCATAAAATACGATTGGGTAATGTAAGCATGTTCTAACTGAATGTTGCAATGTGGGACATGAAGGAGAAATTGGAGACAACTGGAGCTGTTTGTCTGAGATACTACGAGGTGGATGAGGAAATTATAAGCAGCCTTTAGGAGGACAGCTTTACGAAGTGTAGGTCCGTGTAAATTTGAAGGCAGACTCTTGCAGGCCCCAAAGCATTGCCAACATTGTAAGAACTGTGAAGGGGTCAGAGTTTGACTTGGGGTTCAGTCCTTGCTGCAGGAGGGTGGCAGACACCATGGCCCCCTCACCTGGCCTGTGAGCCACACTCATTCCCATCCCTGTGCTCTGTTCACCGCATTCTCCAGCCTTGAGTGAGTGGCTTCTTGGCCTCTTTGAATCCCATTGTCCTTCCTGATCTGCTCAAATTGTCTCTTCCCACTACCATCCCTACCTCTCCATCCAGGAGTCACCAAATTGGTAAACACCATTATCCCCATCTCTGTCACTCTCACTTATATCTCTGTCTGAGAGGCTTGCAGAATGGCGGGAAAAACAATAGTACCAGGCAGAGCCAGCCAGTCTCTGCCACATACCATTTCTGTGGCCAAGGGCAAGTTATGCCACTGCTCCTAGTGTCAGCTTTATCATATAAAAATATGAATTGTAACAATAGTTACCAGCTTCTTAGCACTTACTATATACCAGGCATTATGTAAAGAACTGTAGGGACACGATTTGCCTTAGATTCTGTGTGTATGAGGTAGGCAGTGGTGTGCTGGTAAATGTCTAACAAGTAGCTCTCTAAAAGAATCAAGCCTTGATTTGTGGTTTGCTAATTTCTGTAGTGTAAACATTGCATCATGGCTAATTTCCACCTGCCAACTTGATGTCACTAACCACAGAGTAGGGAAGAGAAGTGCATGATCAACTCCCACAAACCATAAGAATCTATATCTAGCATACCTCTGGAAGGAGCAGGGTGTCACCATCCCTATTCTATGGGTGAGAAAACTGAGCCTCAGAGGTTCAAGGGACTGCCAAGCACACCCAGGTAAGAGTGGACCAGCACTCCAACTTAGCCTGTCTCCCTCCCCAGCCCATGTTCTTCCTGTTTCACTCGACTGTGGGACTGTTACAAAGATCATGTATAACCAGGGCACTTTTAATATGACCTCCCCAAAAACCTGTGATTATTGAGTCCTGGCCTCCAGATCACCATCTGGGAGCCACTTTGGTGCTACTGCCCAGGTCAGGATTCAGTCTATAGCTCTTGAGATCAATGTGTTCTTATTTCTCCATGTTCAAACTCTAAATGTTTTCTCACTGCTCACAGATGCTACACTGGTTCCTTCTCTATGTCTCGCCCAAAGCATTCCAGGTGGTCAGGGACCACCCCTTCTTGAGTGAGAGTATTGCTACCACCTGGCTAGAGGAAGGCCATGCATTTCTTAGGCCTCTGAACCCACCATGACCATATTAGACCGACAACAATCAGCTTTCTGCAGCTCTAGCCCCTGCTTTTAACTGTCGGTGCCTAGGACTTTGAGAGCTGGAAGAGTAGGGGGATTTCTTTCCCAGTGGGAGGTGTGGCCCTTTATCCTCACTGCAAATACCCTTGTTCAGACCCTTATTATCTCTCTGTCCTGACTCAGCCTCTTATCTCTCATCCAGCAATGGCTGCATGATTTGCAGGACCCAGTACAAAATGAAAATGCAGGGTCCCTTGTTCAACAATTATTAAGAATTTCAAGACAGTGATAGGAGAGCCTTAAATCAAGCATGGGCCCTTCTAAGTATGGGGCCCTGAGTGCCTGGGTCATGCACCAAGCCAGCAATGATCTCACCTGGACTATGATGTTTGCCTCCTACCTGGTCTCGTCACCTCTCCTCTCTTACCTTTCTTCAAGCCATTCTCCACACTACAGTCACAGTGACTTTCCTCAATTGTGGTTCTGTATAAATCAATGCACTGATTCCCACCTCTACAGAGCAAAGGCCGAGGTACTTCAGAAATGATCCTTCTAGGTCCAAGTTTCTTGACTTCGGCCCTATTGACATTTTGGACCAGATTATTCTTGGTCATAGGGGCTGTATAATGAATTTCAGGAGATTTGGTGGCATCCGTTTCCTCTACCTTCTAGATGCCAGTAATAGTCCCCAACTCTCACTCTTCCCTGCATCACAACAATAAATGTCTCCAGATCATAAGAACACGAGGGTGGGATCGGCAGACACCAGACACTGCTAGGGGAGGGAGGAAGGAGGGGACACATGGCAACATGGTAGATACCTGGTCTACTACCAGGGGCAGAGAGGGTCAGCTAGAAGCCCAAACTTTACCTGCATGCAGCTTGTTTATGTGATGTATCCTCACCTGTATGCCACAACTCTAAAATTAAAAATAAAAGATCTCCAGACTTTGCTGAATATCCCCCAGGGGCAAAATCATCCCCAGCTGAAAAGTAATGCTTAGACTCAAAGGTGCTGAGCTGGACAGAGCCCATGGGAGGGAGCCAACCACCACCCAGCCCCTGGGGGCAGATTATCCAGGCTGGGTTTAGTTCAGTGGGGCCTTTGAGTTGGGAGCATTGTTTTATTTCCTGACATCTCTAACTCTTCCCTGTAACCTCAACACACCTAAAACATCAGGTCTGACTCATTAAAGCTTTTTTTTTTTTTTTTTTTAATATATCTGTTTCAACTTTTAACTTATATCATTCTTTCAGTATTTCACAGAATTTTAAAGTTTGTCCAGGGTAGACCATTTATCTGTATTATAGATGACAAAATTGAGTTCTAGAGCAGTGTGATGATTTGTCCAATGTGATGGGCATCTATTGCTTTTGCTGGTCTAGTTCTCATTATACTTTTTTTTTTTTTAGTTGGATTCTTATTCTGTCACCTAGGCTGGAGTACAGTGGCATGATCATGGCTCACCACAGTCTTGCCTTCTTGGACTCAGGAGTTCTTTCCATTTCAGCCTCTTGAGTAGCTGACGTGTGCCACCACACCCAGCTAATTTTTTGATTTTTTTTGTAGAGATGAAGTCTTTCTGTGTTGTCTTGGCTGGGCTGGAACTCCTGGGCTCAAGCAATCCTCTCGCCTCTGCCTTCCTAAGTGCTGGGATTATAGGCATGAGCCCCCATTATGCTCTTTTAAGGTCACATTGCTGTGATTTTCTGTGAGGAACCACTCTTTTAAACTCTCATGCCATGTGTTGGGCTTGAGCTGACCTGACCTTCCTGCTTTGTAGGTTATCACATGACTTCCAACTGGCCAACCAGAATTAATCTGGGATTTGTGCTGAAAATCTTTGGAATGAGGCCTCCCTTTTCTTCTAGGGTTGTTGAGCTGGTCAGATAAAAGCCTGGAGTCTTGGGGCCCTCTCTTGCAGGGAGCCCAGATGAAAGTAGAAGAAGCATGGAGGTAGGCAAGCTAAGGGAGGCAGAGCTGGGTCCTGCAGGCCTTGTCTGAGCTCCTGATCTGCTCAGGTCTATGGGCAAACTTTCCACTAGACTTTACAGTTTTGTGAGCTCCCAAAGTCCTTATTCGTATCCACCAGTCTGGTCTGGGTTCCTGACACTTATATCCAAATCGATCTTGACACATCTAAGGCTATGAGTACACTGAAGGCCCTGTCTGCGTCTCTCCAGCTCCAAACTCAGGGCTTATTTATAGCAAGATGCTGCTTGTAAAGCCCTGTACAAGGGGTTTGACACAGCCAGTTTTGAGTGTACTGGCCACAGGAATCAGCCCCCACCCCTGGCAAGGGTCACAATGAGACCATGCTCGGGTTCCTGGTGGCACATACTTACCACACCACTGTGAGGTTTCTTTACCACTCATTAATGCATTGATAGGGAACATCTACCCAGAGACACAGCAAGGAGCAGGCCTCATAAATCTTTTAAACTGACATGAAAGAAAGACTTTGATTTCCCCAAATCCGGGGTAGAAAGGGTAGCTTCTCTGTTTCAAAAATATTTATCTTTTAAGCATCTTCAGGCCCATAGTTCATCAAGTGAATCTTCCTTTTAGCCATTAAAGCAAGCTGTTAAAAACAGCCAGAATGCAGATCTATTTCTCTTTCATTTTGCTACCCCATGGCTCCAGCTCTTACAATAGGGGCCCTCCTTGGCAAGCCCAGATTCCTCTGGCTGGTGCTCCAGGGCTTTGCAAAATCTCACCTGGTCCTGGAGCAGCTCCCATCTGGTGGGAGAAACTGACAAGCAATTCCGAAATTATACTCCAGGGGGCTGCATGTGTGATATAGAAGAGATGCAGGGGGCTGTGTGAGCACAGTGGAGGGGGATTCAATCCAGCTTGGGGATCAAGAAAGACTTGATCCTGGCAGAGATGACATCTTACATTAGTCTTGGGGGACTCATAGGGACTAGGGAGCTGGGAAGGCGAGGAAACATTTCAGGCAAAATTAATAGTAGGCAAGCACAAGACAGCAAAAGGCATTAGTGGCACTGTGAAATGCTTGATAAGGTGGGCAATGTGTAGCCTGCACACAGGTCACCTCCTCAGAGAGGCCTTCCCTGACTGCTACGTGTGAGTCTCCCCTACCAGCCTTTATCCATTAGAACTCTATCATATCATTCTGTAATTTTCTTATAACATTTGTCAAATCTCCTATAATCTTTTTGTGTGTGTGTGTGTGTGTGGATAGTTTATTTTTTAATTGTGCCTCTTGCCCTTTCAGAGAAGGGAGTTTGTCTGTCATGTTCACTGCCATGTCTCTATCAATACTATCACGTGGATGAGATGTGTGTGTGTGTGTGTGTGTGTGTGTGTGTGTGTTTGCGTGCACGTATGTGAGTGTATGCATATGCATGAGCCAGAGATGAGGCTGAAGCGATGGAGAGAAGCTTTGAAAGACGTATGATTTGGTTCATACAATAGTTTAAGGATAGTGGGGAGCCACTGAAAGAATTTATACAGGGGGTATCACACGACCCCAAACTGGCAATGAGAATTACTTAACTTTTTTTTTTTTAACTTAGAAAACCCTCTCTGGCAGCAATGTAGAGGGTGGCTTGTAAAAGGGGAAGAGCTTGGAGACAGGAAAAACTATTAAGAGGCTCTTAGGGTGGTCCAGGTCAGAAAGCAGGAAGCACAGATTGGGATGGAGCGGGGCAGACACATTTGAGAAAGTGAATGGGGTAGATACTGCAAGACTTGGTGCTGGATAGAATGTGGGGAATTAGGGGAGAATGTTGCTGACAGTGCTCAGGCTTTGATCTGGGCTCCCTGACCCATATTCTGCAGATGCCAGGTTGGGGGAGGCAATTATACCAAGCAGATATGAGTGTGTATCCAGGGGATAAAGTCTGCTCAGGAGAGAAGCCTAGGTTGGGGGTGGAGTATTGGATATAGTCAGTGGTAGTGGACAGCTGGAGCCACGCAGGTGAAGGAGAGCTCCCAGAGTAGGTGCATGTGATAAGAAAAGCAGAAGCAATGGGGGGAACCCTGTGGAACATTAGGGTACGCGGGTTCGAGACCCGCCTGGGCAGCAAGACCTCATCTCTACAATAAATCAAAAAATCAGCTGTGCGTGGTAGCGCATGCCTGTAATTCTGGCTACTTGGAAGGCTGAGGTGGAAGGATCGCCTGAGCCCAGCAGGTCGAGGCTGCGGTGGCCGGAAGCGGCCACTGCACTCCAGTCTGGGTGACAGAGTGAGACTCCAACTCAAAAAACAAACAAATAAACAAACAAACAAACAAAAAATTTAGGGTTACAGTAGAGTTGGGAAACCATATCATCATCTATGCCAGGGCAGCTTGCCTTGATCCTATGCTGTCTGCCTGTCCCATCAAACATCTTTATGACCTCTGGATGGAAAGAATCCTCTTCTAGAAGACAAAGCCTCAGCCGAGGAAGTGGAACTATGAGGTGGGTGGGCAGAATTGGATGAACCTGTAAGCAGAAAACTGAGGCAGGAAGTGAGGGGGAAATATCCTCCTCCACCCATCTCCCAGGGATATTTTAGGCATGATACAAGCAAAGTGTATGCATGTATAGGTAGGTGTATGTACACACAAGCACACACGTATGTACACACATGCATATCTAAGAGATACTTATGGAGAACTTTCCATATCGGCAATAAAGAATTTCTTCCTTGTATGGTTGCATGCAGTCCTTTGCATGCATATGTCAGTATTTATTTGACCCAAACTGCTGTTGATGGGTATATACATTTTCTAGTCTTCTGCTACTATAAGCAATGCTGCAACAAATAATTTGGCACTCACAATTTTGCTTGTGTGCATGTTCACAGGTAGGGTGGATGCCTGGAAGAGAAATTGCTGTCGGCTTTTTCAGTTTTGATACATATGGCTGATCTGTCTTCTATCACGGGTGTGCCAATTTCTCCTCCTACCTGCAGGGTGCAGGAGTGTCTGTTCCTCACACTCCCATCAGCACAATCTGTGATCAAACTTGTTGATCTTTGTCAATCCAATAGGTGAAAAATGGCATTAAAGTTTTCATTTTGCATTTAAAACATATATATATAACTGAGTCTGAGCACCATTCCAACTGCTCAAGAGCCTTTTCCTCTAAACTGTTCCTAGACTTTACCCTCCCACTCCACTTTTTATTTTTATTTTTTATTTTTAGTCTGAGTCTCACTCTGTCACCCAGGCTGGAGTACAGTGGCAGGCTCACGGCCACTGCAGCCTTGACCTGCTGGACTCAGGTGATCCTTTTGCCTCAGCCTTCCAAGAAGCTGGAACTACAAGCACGCACTACCATGCCTGGCTAATTTTTTAATTTTTTTATTTATTGTAGAGACGAGGTCTCACTATGTAGCCCATACCATGCCCGGCTTATTTTTGTGTGTGATTTATTATAGAGAAGAGGTCTCACCAAGTTGCCCAGTCTGGTCTCAAATCCCTGAGCTCAGGCAATCTTCTTGCCTCGGCCTCCCAAAGTGCTGGGATTATAGGCTTGAGCTACCACGCCTGGCCTCACCCCACTTTTTGAGGTTTGTTTGTGTTGGTCTTTTTTTCCTTCCTGATTTCTGGGGGATCACTTTATACTAGGAAGTTAGTTTTTTGTCTGTGATAGAAAGTGAATTTTTTTTTTTTTTTGCTAGTTCGCACCTTGTCTTTTGACTTTATTCTTGTCAGTCTCCTCTTGTCTTGTTCCCTACAGTATCTGACGTGAGTCTGGGCCATCAGCTACACTCAGCTGAAGTGGAGGAAGCCAGAGGAGTTTGGGAGTTCACACTGAGCCAAGGAATAGATTAGGTAAATCCTTGTTAGTAGTGGATGCCAATATTCTCTGGGAGCAGCCTGCACATGAATGCTGCAGAGACAGGCAGCCACGAGTGTGTATGTCTGGGTGGGGGTGGGAGGAGGAGAGGAAAGCTGTGTTTATTCAGCCTCTTACAGAACACCCTCCAAGTCCAGCACCCTTGGAGCCAAGTGAAATCAATATCTTTGAAATGAACCAAGGCAAGGAGGGGTCATAGGCTCAGGCCCTGGGCCCGAATTAGCAGGGCACAGTCTTAAGATGCATCTGATGGGAGGAGGGGGAAGGATATGCAGGCAGAATGGACAGATGACAGCTGGAGGTGCAGGTGGGTGGCAGGTGATTTGTTTGTTACCATTGCTAGCCCACATTTGTCACTGTTCACTAAGAGCCAGGAGCTAGGGGACACAAGATCTTGCCTTTGAGGAATTCACAGATCAGCTGAATGAACAGATGATGCCAAAACTATGTGTCAAGATTTGGGAGAGACAGCACAGGGAGTCGGAAGCCCCACAGAGGGCAGTCCAGGCTTGGTGGAGAAGTTCAAGAGGGCTTCCTGTGAGAGGTGGCATCAAAGCAGAGTCCTGATGGACAAGTAGGAGTTAGCCAGTCAAAGAAGAGTGCATGGAGAGAGATGTGCCAGGTGGAAAGAGTGCCTGGGGTAAAGTCCTGGGGGGGGGGGTGGGGGTGGGGGTGGGAGAGAAAGTCGTTCCCTCAAAGAGTCGAAAGGAGCTCAGTGTAGATGGAGGGCAAGATTCTGGGAGATGGATGGGGGTTACACCACGTGCCACTCATAAAGCAGATGAGGACAGGTCATGGAAGACAGTGTGGGAGCAGTGACAGAAGAATTGAGAAATGTTAAGCAGGTAGAATCAGCAGGACTGGCTGGGTGCGGTGGCTCAAGCCTGTCATCCCAGCACATTGGGAGGCTGAGGCGAGGGGATTTCCTGAGCCCATGGGTTTGAGACCAGCCTGGGCAACTTGGTGAGGCCTCATAAATCAAAACATTAGCTGGATGTGGTAGCGTGTGCTTGTAGTTCCAGCTACTTGGAAGGCTGAGGCGGGAGGATCGCCTGAGCCTAGCTGGTCGACACAGGGGTAGCCGTGAGTGTGCCACTACACTCCAGCCTGGGGTGGCAGGGTGAGACTCCAACTTAAAAAAAAAAAAAAGAATCTGCAGACTGGGTGGAATATATTTGATGGTAAGCAGAAGGGGATCTCAGTGTGAAGGAGAAGCCACAGAGTTCTATGTTTGGTGATAAGCAAGAGGATGCAGGAGTGACAGATCTGGGGAAAAGATGATGAATTCAACTACTTGAACTGAGAAGCCTGTGGGATATCACGCATGGCAGTTGGATCTGTGGGCCTGAAACACTATTGGGAGGCTGAGGGTGGAGGACAGGCATGTGAGTCATGGGCAGGCAGTGGAGGTTGAGGCCATGGGATCAACTACATTACTAGGGGATGGGAGGAGGGCGTATGAGGTGTACAAGATGAAGGGCCACTGAACTAGAAGCAGATCTTTGGACACTAGCAAGAGTTAAGAACTGGCCAAAGATGATCAACCAGAGAACAGGAGAGAGACAGGGAAGGAATCAGGAGCAGGGGACAGAGAACCAAGAAAGGAGAGGCCTGCAGTGTCCACAACTGCAGAAAAAGGGGACATGAGATCTGGCTTGGGTAGCATTCAAGGGAGGACTCCCACATACCTGGAATTTATTGATTAAAAAATGTATATTTATTCTTACATGTTTAAACTTCAGTCACCTTCAAAGTACTCTCTGTCTGATGCAATACATGTATCTAGATGCTTTTTCCACTGCTCAAAACAGTTTTTGAACTCTTCAATTTTGATGCCTTTTATTGCTTCTGCCATTTTTTGGTTTCACCTCTTCCACATCGGAAAAAATTTCCCTTTGAGGACCTTTTTCATCCAGGGAAACAAAAAAGTCTCTTGGGGTGAGATTGGGTAAATAGGGAGGGTGGAGCACGGGGGCCATGCTGTTTTTGGTCAAAAATTGCTGAACACTCAGAGTGGCATGGGCAGGTACATTGTCATGGTGGAAGAACCAGTTACTTGTTTGCCACAACTTGGGACGTTTCTTTTGTCAATCATGATGCAACTTTCTCAAAACTTTCAGATAAAAACTTTGGTTGACTGTTGATTTGGAGGAACAAATTCCTCCAAATCAAAGGGCCCAACCTCCAAAAGATAACTCTGGTCTTTTGGGGGTTTGCCCTTATACACCTGTTTGACAGACAGGCCGTCACTTGGAATTTAGTCTGTGTCAGATAGAGAGGACCTGGGGTCATAGCATGGAACTTGTTATGGGACGGGAGCTAGTTTCTAGAATATGTGCACAGATAGGTAGTTCGATGATTTGGAGCTGAGTCACTGTGTGACTGCTGGGGGCAGTTATTGCTTTTTTACTTCTTTCATTGATCTTCTTTCCCACATTACGGTATCCAGGTGGTATGTTCTGGGTCTCTCTCTACTGCATACATCAAGTTCTTTACTTGGTGTACATCAAGTTCTTTACTTGGCATACATCAAGTTCTTTACTTGATTCACTGGGTAATGCTTGCAAAGAAGCTTAGAACAGTGCCTGGCACATAGTAAAATCTCAATAAATGCTAGTTTTTCCTTTTTGATCATTTGTCATTTTGAGTTGTTGTTGACTGTGGCAGACCACCCTAAGGTGACCCCGATGAATTATGTCCTTATAGAATCCCCTCCTTTTAGGTGCAAGTGGAACCTATAACTTGCTTCTAACCAGTAGACCATAGCAATGGGATGTCCTCCCTTGATAAAGTTACATTATATAGCAAAGGTGATGGGATATAGCTCCCATGTTCATATATGTTATGTTATATAAGACTCTTAGTAGACCAGAGAGAGAGAGCAAGCGAGCCACTCTTGCTGGTCACGAAGATGCAATTCTGAGCAGAGGATTAACTATAGGAAGTAGATATTGGGCTGAGGACAGGTACACTGGTCTTTGCCATGGATACAAGGCCAGCATGGCACTGATGTACTTTTCTTAGCTGTGTCCTTGGAGCCCACTGGGCAGGAGAGGGCGCCGGTCAGCTTGAGGCTAAAGCACTACCTTCCAGAACTATAACTGCGTTCTGGGGTTTCTGACCATCCTCCATTGTTAGAGAAATGCGCTTGCTCAATGCCACAGAGGGGAGGATGGGGATAGTTCAAAGAAGCCTTCAGAGAGGTGGTCCAGGTCATCATTCCACCAGCAGACACACCGGGAGACCTATTTATGCGTTTCCCATCAGCCATATAGAAATCCAGAAACACGGCATGGGTTTCCAATGTAGGCAAGGAATCTAACTTCTGAACCCAGCCTTTCTTCTCCACTCAAAGTCTCCTGCTATGAAGAAACACTGACTCCTGTGTTTCAAGTGGACCATATTTTGATTTCTCCTGCAAGGAAACATTTGCCCTCTTCCTCAGCACAGAGCCAGGGCAGGGCAATGTTTCCTGACAGGTTTTCTACTAGAAGGCAATGAGTGCTTGCTCTGTTCACGGATCAGATGTCTTTCTCCTGCTTCTCCTAGCAGGCAGCTGTGCCTGGTGGTTTCTGGAGGATCTGGCGGCCCTGGAATGTGAGCAGGAGTGTCTGGGCTAATGGCCATGGTCATGCCAGCCCCGGAGACCGACAGGCGGTTGTTGTTTTCATTTGGAGGTCCCAGCGCCATGAGACTGGCGTCTCCTCCTGTCTCACCATGAGCCTGGGGAATCACACGCTTAGTGGCAGCTGTGTTGCTGTAGATGTGACAGTAAATATCCAGAAAATTGAGTGTTTTCTGGTCTCCAATTTAAGAAGTCATTTGCTGGATGGTGCTAACTAAGAACAGTCATTAAACTTGAGAAAGCACCCTTCTGCCTCACTCCTTAATTAAATGGGAGAGAGAAACAAAATCCTGGCTTTGCAAAGCTGCAGGCTCTGAGTTGAAATGCCCTCCAGGGAGGAGACGCAGAGGATGCATGGTCCAGCTGTGGTCTCTATCACATGAGTGGCTGGGTACTGGGAGCAAGCAGGCACATGTACTCAGATACCTGGTTCCTGCATTATCTCCTGAACAGAATCAAAAGGCAGGGGGCAGGGTGGGAAGGAAGCCATCAGGCAAGGCCTGAAGAAGTGATTGCTATAGACTGAATCACGTCCTCCCAAAATTCATATATTGACGTCATAACCCTCAATGTGACTGCATTTAGAGATAGGGCCTTTAAAGAGGTAATTAAGGTTAAATGAGGTCATACGGATTGATCCCTAATCCAATATGTCTAGGGTCCTTCTAAGAAGAGGAAGAAGCCCTAGGAACATGGGTATACAGAGAAAAGGCCATGAGAGGACACAGCGAGAAGGCAGCTGTCTGCAAACCAAGGAGAGAGGCCTCAGGAGAACCCAGGCCTGTCAACACCTTGATCTTGGACTTCAAGCCTCTAGAATTATGAGAAATAAATGTCTGCTATTTAAGCCGTCTAGACTATGACTAACACAGTGACCACCTGTTCCCAGGACCAGAGCAGGCAGTGGGGCAGGTGGGAAGGCAAAGTTTCAAGGGTCAGAGGCTGAAACCAGAGAGGTTCCCTCACTCTATCACCCCATCCAGAGGAGGATGACAAAGGCATAGGTACTGGGGAGTGTTTGTCATGACGGTGCAAACTTTCAGGGCTCTGGTTTGTATGAGGCACTGGCTTTTCCTTACCTGCAGCAAGTCATCCTATGCCTTTTCTGGGCAGTCTTCTCTGATTTGGCTAGTGGGGTGAGAGGAGCCCAGGGTTGCTCTGCCTGGGAAGACACATTTCTGGTTTAAGCCAGGGAGGAACCCACTCAGGTATCACCTCTGCCGAGAGGCCTGGGGGTAACTGGCTTAGGCCAGTAGCCCTGGGATAATGGGAGAGTAAGAAGGCCCTGAAGGTCAACATTGGACCAAGTGCTAAGGGGTAGGGGCTATGGAGCTGCGGGAGGTGGTACCTGTCAGTTCTGCTTTGCCCTGTCTCCATTTCCTGCAAAAGGAATCCTCCTTCTTGGGGCTGGCCACACAGGAGTTGGGACTCAAGCCATAGCATGATAAACAGTGTGAATTTAGGTGCCATAGTCCCTCTGTCCATTTTATTCGGGAACCCTTAGGAGTGGTGGCCCTCGGGGTAGGGGGAGGGTGGAGGGAGAACACAGGTTAGAAGTCCTAGCCATTTCTTTCTAACACAGAGCAAGACTTACGAGTCTAGAGGGGTTTAAATACTTCCTTGAGCTTCCAAGAGGCTTGTTGAGCCCTCCAGTGTTTGCTTCATGGCTGAAGCACTGGCCAAAGGGATTCTGCCCACCCTTCTCAGCAGAAGGTGTCTAAAGGTGTCCTGTTCTCTGGCAGTAGGATATTTGTGGCCAGACTCTATGATCTTAACTGTCCAGTGTTCCTGGGTCCTCTGTTCCTCCTTCCTGACCTCCAGGCTTATCAGGCCTTCCTGAGATTGGCCTTCTGACTACTGCCTGCACCTATGACAGAGGCTCTTTCTCTTTTTTTTTGAGCTAGAGTCTCACTCCATTGCCCAGGCTGGAGTGCAGTGGCATGCCCACGGCCACCCCAGCATCGACCTGCTGGGCTCAGGTGATGATCCTTCCACCTCAGCCTTTCAAGTAGCTGGAACTACAGGCATGCACTACCAACGCCCGGCTAACTTTTTGATTTATTGTAGAGATGAGGTCTCGCCAAGTTGCCCTGGCTGTTCTTGAATCCATGGGCTCAGGCAAACCCCTCACCTCGGCCTCCCAAAGTGCTGGGATTACAGGCTTGAGTCACCAAGCCCAGCAAGCTCTTTCTCTTCTATGAGGGTGGGGAGCCAAAAGGAAAAACACAAGATCCAACACTCTGGCTTTGTCCTGTGGTGTGGTGCAAACCCCCACTCATCTCAGTTACATGAACCAATATGTTTTCTGTATGGACCAAACTGGCTTGAGAAGAGTTTTCGTGCACAACCCGGCCAATACTGGACACTGGGGATTTTCTTAACTTTGTCCTGTTCTCAAAATGAGGATAAACAATCTGCCTCCAGGAGATGTAGGGGGTTTAAGCCAGCAGGTGGGTAGACAGTCTGTAGTCAGTCCCAGGGGCAGGGCTAGTACTCCTGAGTGATGCCTGCTGAGATTGTTAGCAATATTGCTCCATCCATGGAGTTACATTCGTGTCCAGCCCTTGTCTCTCAGCTGTCTCATCTCTCTGACCTTATAATCAACCAGGGCGCTGGTTCTTTCTAAATCCACTTACTTCATACTTATCATTGCATCACACACACAGAGGGGACAAGAGGTCGCTGGAGGTTCTGACACTGTCCTGTCTCCTGCCATGACCATGTCCTCTCCCACCTGGAGTCCCCAGCCTCCTGAACCCCTCAGAGAGACACAATTCTTCCTTATACTCACGGCGTCCCTGAAGACTTAAGAGCTTTGATATTTGGATATACACACGGTCCCAACATCTGATGTTTCGACTTAGGATTTTTTGGCTTTATAATGACGTGAAAGCAATACGCATTCAGCCCAAAATGCACTTCATGTACAAATGGTTGTACCCATACAACCATTCTGTTTCTCACCTTCAGTACAGTATTCAATAAACTACATGAGATAGTGAATACTTTGTTATAAAACAGGCCTTGTGCTGGATGATTTTTCCCACACATAGGCTAATGTAAGTTTTCTGTGCACGTTTAAGGTAGGCTAGGCTAAGCTATGATGTTTGGTAGATTAGATGCATTAAATACATTTTCAGGATATGAAATTTTCAGCTTACAGTGGGTTTGTCGGGATGTAGCATCATTGTAAACTGAGAAGCATCTGTATTCTTTTCAGCAGAGAATCTAGTATTTCAAAGCGTCTAAAAAGATTCAGTGTCCTGTTTCAAATTGTATTGTGTGAAAAGTTGTTAGGCAATAATCCGTGGCCAGATGAACACAGCACACTGGGCGCGGAGTCTTTATAAGGGAGTTGTGCACATCTTGAAAATATGCTTTGGTAATAAAATATAAGTTTGCAAAGAACTAAAACAAGAACATGTATTTGCTGGGAAAGTGCCCTGGTGTCTGCACTTACTTTTAAATTGTTTAGCTGAACTGGCTGAGAGAGGAGAGGATACAAATGGGACAAAATTTTGTGACAAAAAAATGCCCCAGATATAGATGGGTCTTTCCATGAGTATTTGTTTTATTTTCTTTAGGGTTAAAATTCTTTTAAATACATTCGAGGAAAAAAGACTAGAAGCCATCTGATGCAGCAGAAAGTGAAAGTGGGTAATGTTAATTGTCAATAAACATCCTAAATCAGGTATATGGATATTTTGAAACTCACATGTTTTTTATTAGGCATTTCAGGTATTTTTGGGAAAGCATCTGGCATCTTTATTCAAATGCTCAGTGCTCACAGTTCTGGTGCTGAGCAGTGTGTCCTGACCTATTTCTCATACCTACTGTGATCTGCTTCCTAACTCTCCTGGCTGTGACCTGATGGTTCATTCTCCTCTCCACTCCTTCCTTCCCTTGGCCCTGAAGGTAGGTCCTTGGGATAGTAGACCTAGTTTTCCACACTGACCATGCTATCTGTGGTGGCCTTGGATAAACTCCCCTTCTGTTGGTGGAAATTCCTCCATTCCATGGGGACCTCCCAATGCTCAGACAGAAATTGAACTAGAATTTATATAAATGGAACCAAGTTTCCCTGTGCTTATCTGTTATTGCAAAACATAAAAGCAGTTGGTTTGATTTTCACAAAGCTTAGATAGTGTATTTGGGATGGACTCCCTTAAAGTACAGGCCATGTGGCCTCTGTGAAATCCTTGGGAGTTCCAGGGGGCACCTCAAAGTGGTATACAGGCAGCTCCGCAACAGCAGAAATGAGGTACAGAGCGATCTGGGAACTGCCAGCTGGAGAGTTCATACACCTTGCATATTAACACATTGTGGACCCACAAAGCAAATGTAGCTTCCCAGCATGTACCTCCAAACCAAAATTCCCAAGTACAGATTCTTCCAGGTATACAGACTGACGTTCGAGCTACACCTCACACAGGCAACTTCACATAGCATGTACCTGGGTGAGTAGTCATAGGAATTTCATTATTTATAAATGGCGGATGAGTTGCAAACAGCACTGGGTGACAGCTACAGGGAAACGAGACAGTTAACCCTGACATCCTGCAACAACTCCTCTCAAACAGTATAGTTTTCAAGCTTAGTCGAGGTCCTCCAGTTCCCAAGAATTTTCCCCACCCTCTCAGATGACAGAGACCCATCCTCTGGGCTCCTTCCCCTGTCACTCCCTGTGGCCCTTCCTGTACTGAGTGAACATTCTGTGGTTTCCATCGGCTCAGCAAGCTGCCCTGGCTGTCCCTGATGTGTTGGCTTATCCATGACAGACCCTTTACCTTGTACAACTTTAAGGGGTTCCATTCCCATAGAATATGATGTCGGGAGGAAAAAAGAACAGGTAAAAGCTACATGCAACATGACGAATACAATGTGGTAGTCTGGTTCTTGAGGTGTGCCATCTTACCTCTGAACACTATGCACAATAATTGCAGTTTTCTATTCCACCCGTGTGGGCATCTCACATTGGTTGACTGAAACATCTTAGTATCTATCCATCAGCAAAGGCAAAACTAAATTAGACAAGCACAGTGTTCAACTGGACCTCCAGAGCGAGGACCACTCCCTTTTAGGAATCCGAAGCCTGGGCTTACAGTGCCCCATTCTTCTTCCCAGCACTGACCTGGGGTGTGGCTGGCTGGGACCTCTATGACCTGCACCAGTTGCCCTCCCAGGGATGAGTAACATGGATGGGGTAACCTTATAGGAGACTCACCTACAGCCATGCTGAAGGCTATCCATCCTCACAGGCAGGTACTGGCTCTCTCCACCTGAGCTTCCATGGCATGAAAAGACACACTCTTGACCCTTTGGAGAGAAGGTATAAACAGTGTCCAGGACTGGGATTATTCTCTTGTAGTCACAATATGGAGGGAACCTCAATCCCCTTCTTAGAAAGCAAGTACTGGGAGATAATTTCCCTCCAAAGTCCTGCATACTGTAGATTAATCTGACCCACCAAAGCTGGTCCTGAATTCCTCCTCTACATCTGCTATCAGGAGGAACTCCTAGGTTCTTTCCCAAAGAGAGGCTGAGGAGGGACTCCTGCCCTTACCCCAGGTCCCCCCAGAAAGGCTAACTGGATTATTTCCTTTATTTGATGTTTTATTAGTTTCCTATGGTGGCTGTAAAATGACTAAACACTGGTGGCTTTAACAACATTTACCTTCTCACAGTTCTGTAGGCCAATGATCTGAAATCAAAGTGTCAGCAGGGCTACACTTCTTTGAAGGCTCTAAGGGAGAATCCTTCCTTGACCCTCATGGCTTTTGGTGGCTCTAGCTGTTCCTTGTCTTGTGGTACATCACTCTGATTTCTGCCTCTGCGGTCACGTCATACCTCCTCGTGTTTCTTCTCCTCTGTCTGTCCCTCTTATGAGAATGTGTGTGATTACATTTAGAGCCTACCCAGATAATTCAGGATAATGGCTTCCTCTTGAGATCCTTAACTTAATTATTTCTTTTGCAATGTAAGGTAACATTCTAGGTTCTGGGGATTAGGACATAGACATGTTTTCTTGGGGCCTACCACTCAACCTTCTCCGGGTTGCCAGCTTCTGGGGGAGTCTATCTCTTATCATGCTCTCCAAGAGTGAGCACAAGCCCTGACATGGGGCACTGCTTGCTCGGTACTTGTGGAATGGAGGGCCGAATGCATGGATGAAATGCACACACACAGTGGCCATGAATCTTAAAAGGTGTCAGTGGCTGGAAGGAAGATAAGTGTAAATTTTATCTCCGGCCCTGTCTCTGTCAGAATAGCCTTCTCTCCTGGTAACACGTTTGGAGACACAACATGGTTTGAGTCTCTCAGAACTGTGCTTGGGCAAGACAGTTGTATTACATTCCATAAGCCATAAATATCTGGGAGCAAAATCGATTCCTGCAGCAGTGGTAGAGAGACAGTAAGCTGGACATTTAATTTTTATTTTTAGAGGGTCAATCAAGACAATATGTGTGCTTTAGAACGCAGTGTTTCTGCTTCTCTTCCCAGTAGGGTGATTGCCGTACTTTGAAACAAACCTCGTGGAGGTGGGACATGATCTATGGTCACAGGGCTCCTGGAATGGCCATAGACTAGAGCCAATGTGAGTTACTGTCCCTCTGGCCTCTTCCAGCAATGATCATCCTGGAGGACACCTTCAGGACTGAGCTAGAAAGAGCCAGGAAAACTGGGGTGGTGTGGTGAACTTCTCCTTGGTACTCTTGGTCACATTCAAAAGTGGGTAGAACCAGAGACAAGATGGACATGACCTGAGAGGCCAAAGTTAATCCAGGAGAGACTGACAGGCCCAGGAACAAATCCTTCAAAGCCTGGTAGCCCAGAAAATAAACTTTGCCTCCCTCATTTGGCCACACTGGGTCTCTTCTATGCACACAGTCGCAGAGCAGGGTCAGGAATGCTACTTCAGCCTCTCTTCCTGTCCGCCATACTGAGTTGCCACTTGAATGCTATCCTGGTCTCCTTGTGTTTGCTGTGTGACCACTGGACACTGAAGAGGGAGCAGGACAGAGCCCCTCAGCCTTGAGTATCCCCTTAGCTTATCTACAATTCTTCTCTGCCTGGAGAGGGAGTTTAGAACAGGCCCCTCAGCATTTGCATCTTCTACTTGTGAATTTCTAGTTTCTATTTAAAAGGGATTTTCCCATATGCCATTTCTACTCCATCCTTTCCTCCCACCATAATGACTGGCTGGCTGCTGAGAAATATGATTTATGCAGGAGGGGGTGAAAAGCGCATAGTTTAATGTTTTCTAAATATGAATCCTGTTTTTCTCATTTTATCTACAAAGATGTGTAACTGTGGTGTGCACAGAATTGTGTCAACAATGGCTTCTTTCCTTAAGGAGCTCACATTTACAAAGGAAGGAAGAACTTTCAACGTAAAAAATTTAAAAACACCAAACCTGCAAGGCAAACAAACAGCATGAACTAGTCATTCTAAACTAGGAGACAGAACTCTAGAAGGCTTTTCTCATTTCTCTGGGGCATAAAACCGCCAGCATAGAATGAAGCTTGGAGTTAGGAGCTAAAAAATATAGTCTCTTCTGTGTCTCAAAGACTATACTAAATGTTTGCAATATGGAAGCACAATCATCGATACCACAAACTGAGATTTCCTTGGCATTCCATTGTCAAGGGGAATTATTTACTTTCCCTGCATTTAAAGCAATTATCGCCAATGCATATTCTATGATATGCTTGTCTTTCCTAGCAAAGATTCCATTTCTACCTGCGTTATTCTAGGGCTCAGAGTTTGAACTCTTACCTTGGTTAATAAACATCTGACCTTCCCAAGAGAAGTATGAACAAAATTACGACTTTCAAGTATTATAATCATTCTTGCTGGAGACACGCCCTGGATCACCATACCAACCTTGGCTGTTACATTCTATGTCACATCAGATTAACTGCCTTGCAGTTAATTCAGCCAGTTACAAATTCTTTGTAGACAAAGGTTTAACTTTTATTCTGACGCCATCTCCATCTCCTGCTGTTTTAAGATGGTCCAGTGATTTCACTTCCTTAAAGGTTGCACATAATTTGATTGATATCTCAGAGCTTGAATCTTTCCAAAAGTTAAAAAAAAAGTCATTCCACAAATCAATTTCCCCAACTGTTCAATGTTTTTGTGATGAGTTCTCAATTTAACCACTAGAACTGGTCCATTAAAAAAAAAAATCTATTCTCTGATCATAATACCTGAGAGGCCAAGTGTACTCCTTTAAAATAAATGTCAAAATGATCTTTGTATGTTTCTAATTATTTGCATTTATTTTAATAGTTTTCTCTGATCAAGAGACCAATGCATGTACATTGTGAGGAAAATTTAATCATAAAAAAATCACAAGTAGTAAGGTGAAAATCTTTTTGAAATCACCATAAATAGATAGCCACAATTAACATTTTGGTGTACACCCATCAGGCTTTGTTTCCTGTTAGTCTGAACCACGTGAAATTATACACACACACACATACACATGTACACACACACATATACAAACCTTTATATTTATTTCAAAACTTGATTTATTTTTGTCTAATATATCTGGGATGTTCTGTATGTTTAAGTATACTTATAAGCTGTCTTACAATTTTTTTTTTTTTTTTTATGTTGGAGTCTCACTCTGTCGCCCAGACTGGAGTGCAGTGGCATGCTCCCAGCCACCGCAGCCTCGACCTGCTGGGCTCCAGTGATCCTTCCACCTTAGCCTTCCAAGTAGCCAGAACTACCACACCTGGCTTATTTATTTATTTATTTATTTATTTATTTATTTATTGTAGAGGCAAGTTCTCACCAGGTTGCCTGGGTGGATCTCGAACATGTGGGCTCAGGCAATCCACCCACCTCGGCCTCCCAAATGCTGGGATTACAGGCTGAGCCACCGAACCTGGCCCACAATTTTGTTTTACTTACTGTTGTTGGACATTTGGCTTCTTTTCTTTCTTTCTTTCTTTTTTTTATTGCAGATTTGCTATTGCAATTAAGACTTCAATAAATATTCTTGTTCCTAACTAATTTTTTTTAAGAACAAATTTTTAGAAATAGATTTCCTGGGTCAACAGGTTTGACTATTTTAAATAATATTAATGGTGCAACCCAAAATGGGATGAGTAGGGTCACGGAATGAGCACTAGACAAAGCTTTCCGCATAGCCAGGTTTGACTCCTTCTTTATCCAGGAGCTTAACCCAACTTTATCCTATGGTAAATAATGTCATATTGACTTTAAAGAGTTGATATAAGGATTAAATAAGATATATAACATGTCTATTCTATTCTTGTCCTCTAGAAAAAATTCAAGAGAGGTTAGCTCTAGTCATACAAGGATGCTCAAAATAGACCATGGCAGTGCTTGTCTAAAGGTAAGTAAACTTTAATGATGATACTTCAGGCATTATGGCGGCCAGTAGGGCATCTAATGCCTTTTCCTTCTCATTCTCAACTGCTCTCTTTCCTCCCAATCCCCAGTCCCAGAAGTCAAAAAGTTTGTCTTTCTCTCTCTCCTCTAACTCTTGAAAGACTTTCTCCTAAATTCCCTACCAGTAACATGAGAAGGAGGCACAAAGCAGTTTGGTGTAGGATTCACAGCACAAGACTACTGAGGACCAATTCCCAACTTGCCCACCCTGAACATTTGCCATCTTGGGTAGGTTAGTTGGCTCTCCTGTACTCAGCTTCCTTCCCTGTAAAGGAGGAATAAAAATAAGTCTCTAGATGACGGGTAAGTTAACATAGGTAAAGCACTTAGAACAGTGCTTGACACATAATTAGCACTCAGTAAATGTCAGCAATTTACCACTCCACCCCTCACCCCCACCCCTTTCCAGGCAAGCTCTGTATATGCAGACATTTCAACTGTCTTGCTCACTGCCAATTCCTCAGGGCCCAGACCAATGCCTGGCATGCCATATCTGTTGAACAAATGAATACCTCTCGAAACCCCTTCATTTATAAAGTGTGACTGTGGATTCTGTTTGTGCCACTTATTTGTTGTTACTGTTGTTTTTCAGTCATGACAGAGCCATTCTAGAGCTTGCTCCTAACTTCTTTCTCTGTGGGAGCAAATGCTACATTTCTTGAGCATAAATATTTAATGTGACTTTAGCTACAGAAGCATATTCCTTTAGTGCATTCAGAATCCCTCCCGTGTCTGCTGCATGATCTAGAAGGCACTTGCTTTATGCAACAAGTATTTATGGGTCTGAATTACATGGTGCAGTGGCCCAGGCATCACACTGTGTAGCATCACGTGGGAGAGCAGTCTCCAGCCGGTGGACACCTGGCCTCAAGAAGAGCAGACACGCACATATACATGGCACCTGGATCCTCTGCTCTCAGCTGGGGCCCCATTCTGGTGGGAGGCGTTTATTGCCTTGAATTGTGAGCAGCACACAGGATGAGAAGAGCAGGAAGACAGACGCAGAGATAATTTATGGGAAGGAGATGATGTTGAGCAACATTCCTACTAACTTCAGCTCAACAGACCCTTTACTGAGCGTGTGCCCTACACCTGGCATGGGACTGGATATCAGGAAAAGGATAGGATCCCAATTTCAGTACATGTGCTGGTGAAGCGAGCATAGGAAGCAGATATGAACAAGACACAGGAAAATAAATAGACCACAGGCCTCTCAACAGAAGGCCTCTGTCACAGGACCCAGCACAAAGCAGTCAGTAAATGTGGAATCAATGTACCATTGGAAAATGAGTGCTCAGCTGCAGCTGCATTTGATGTGCTCTCCAAGGTGTGTGAGTAGGAGCATCTGTTTTTAAGGGGACAGGGATGGACCATACCCACAGAGATTCCTACAATGCCAGGCTCTAAAAAGAAGTGACCTTGGATTACAAAAGTCATGGTTCTGCACCTAAAAACATAGAGATGAATGGTTTTCTTTGAGAATGGAAAATCAGAATTGGGGCCGTGAGGCAGTCAGAATAATGAGCCTCCTCTCAAATGTCCACATCTCAATCCCTCAAACCTGGGAATATTTAGCTTTTATCTGCAAAAGGGACTTTGCAGTTGTGATTAAGTTATAGGTCTTCATAGAGGAGATTATCTTGGTTTATCCAGGTGAGCCTGTATCATCACAAGACTCCTTGTAACAGGGAGCCAGAAAGACCAGAGTCAGAAAAAGTGGTATGATGACAAGAACAGACAGAATGAAATTGAGATTGGAAGATGCTACACTGCTGGCTTTGAAGTTAAAGAAAGGGGCCATGAACCAAGGGATGGAGGTGGACTCCAGCAGCTAGAAAAAGCAAGGGCACTAAGTGATTCCCCTAGAACCTCTGGAAGACATGCAGCTCTGCTAATGCCTTGATTTTAGGTCTTCTGACCTTCAGAAGTGTAAGAGAAAATATTTGTATTGTAAAAATGGACTAACTTTTAAATCTTTTGTTACCATAGTAATAGAAAGCAAATACAGGTTTTTCTGGAGAACCTGGCTATCACACTGATTATTTCACAGGTATCATACAACCCGTTTCATACATGAAGAAGTCTATTTAGAAAGGGCTGCTGGTAGGATGGATATCTAAGTTCAGCCACAAAGAATGGACACTGGATTTCAAAGGACAAAGACTAGAGTGAGGAGGAGGGGTCTTGCAATGGGCTGAGAAGTAAAGGATAGTTGTTAACAACAGAGAAGTGCACACCTGTATCATTGATCAGATGCAGGAATCTTGCTGGAGGTTAGGGTGGGAAGGAAAGCAAGGCCATAGATGCACCTGGGAAGATGGGCTGGGAATAATGAATGAGATTCCTAAGTGCCAGACCAGTTTTTTGTATTTGTGATAATAAAAACGTCTGTCATTTTCTGTGACACTCCCCCAATGAGTCTCTTTCTTACCATTCCACTGTTCCCTCTGCCTGGAATGCCCTTCCTTCAGTCATTCACCTTACATCCCCTTTCCTTTATCTGGGTATCTGCTCAAATGTCACCTTCCCTGACCACCCTAAATAAGACAGCAGTCTCTGTCACTGTTTCCTTACTGTGCCTTATTTTTCTTCATAGCATTATTATCACCAGGTATTTACTTACTCTTTTCTCTTTTCCCTGGAATGTAATCCCTGTGAGCGCAAGAACTTTTGTTCATTGCTTATTTCCAGGGTCTAGGTACCTAAGGCATATTAGAATAAATAAATGAATGACTGATAATAAAAAATAAAAAGTGACCATCCATTCACTATTGTTCATGTGCCAGGTACAGCATTAGATGCTTTGGCCTGCTTTCATTTCATTCTTATATAAAACCTGAAAAAATAGGTAATCATAATCTTATTTATACATAAACATACATTTCATGGGCCATGGGGAGCCCCTAAACTATTTTGCACAGAAGCCAGGCTCGGTGGCTCAGCCTGTAATCCCGCGCCTTTGGGAGGCTGAAGTGAGTGAATTGCCTGAGTCCGCGGGTTCGAGACCCGCCTAGGCAGCGAGACCTCATCTCTACAATAAATCAAAAAATCAGCTGGGCATGGTAGCGCATGCCTGTAATTCTGGCTACTCGGAAGGCTGAGGCAGAAGGATTGCTGGAGCCCAGCAGGTCGAGGCTGCGGTGGCCGGGAGCGGCCACTGCACTCCAGGCTGGGCGACCGAGTGAGACTCCAACTCAAAACAAACAAACAAACAAACAAAAACTATTTTGCACAGAGCGGTGATATGCTTACTTTAGGAAAAGCCAACCCAGTGTCCTGGACAGAGGGGAAAGATCTGTGGTTACATCATTACCATATTCTGGAAACATAGTATGAAGTCCTAAACCAGACTATGTGAAGTGAAGAGAGAGTGAACATGGGATAATCCCAAAGTGAGATTCATGGACTTTAGAAGTCCGGTATCAGAAGTCAGGTTTCTATGAGGCAGTGAAAGTTTTGATTGCTGCAGAAACAGGGATCCCAGAAGAAAACCAGATCTGGACTTGGTTTGAGATAGGCTGAGTTTGCAGGCTCTGAGGGACATTCAGGTAAACATGGGCAGGACACAGAAGCACAGGCTCTGAAGCTCCAGGAAGGGGTGGAGCTGGAGATCCAGGTTTGAGGACTACCAGGATATTGGGCAGAGGTATCTGCTAAGGGGAAACTGAGAGTAAGGAGAAGGTAAGGTGAAGTGGAGGAGGTCAGGCTACAAGACTATGGTGTTTTTGTGCTCAATGACTAGGAATTTGGGTTTCAGTGTGGGGCCATTGGAAAATTAAGAACATGTCTCCAAATGCTCACTGAGGTGACAGCACAGGCCAAGAGACAAGCCTGGAGGTTGTTGCAGAGACCCAGGCTGTGGGAGGGCAGAGCCAGAACTACTCAAGAAAGTCATAAGAGATAATCTTTCCGATTCATCCTCCAGATGGACGCTCCTCTCATGTACCTGTTTTAAAGACTCTTCTTCCAAGTACTGTGATTAACAAGTCTTCTAACTGAAGCTGGATAGGCTGTTTCTATCAGCCAGAGGAGAATCAGAGACCACTCAAGGCCTCTAGGGTCCCAGGACCCAAGGGGCAGCCAGTATTTGCCTTTGCCTTGTCTGGAGGCTTGTGTTGGACACTTGGGCTCCACACCTGAGGTTGAACTCTGTCCTGGGCCCAGTCATCTCATCTCATCATCTGCATCTTTAAGCCATAACACCAAGTGAGCTAAGGGGTTGTTTCAGAGCAAAGTAGAGGTATAAGGAGTTTCTATGAAAAGGTCCTTCTTTGTCCATCAGAGGATGGCAAAGGAAAGAGGTGAGGGCAAGGGGGAAGGAGGAAGTCAGTATGTTCCCCAGGAAAGGGTTGGGCCACCAAGTGGGACTGTGCCTTCTAAGTGGAGTCTGAATGAGGTGGGTCTGGTGTAAGCACTAGAATAATAGAGAGAAGCAGATGTTTCTAAAAGCCACCTCCTTCCTGGAAATGCAGGGACTGTAAGTCCTAGAGAAGTCACTGAGGATAGGGGAGAGAGCACTGGGCTGAAAGAACAGACTTTCATTCTTTTCTTGGCTCCGTCACTAACAGGCCTCCTTCTCCTTCATTCATCAGAGAAGACTGATTACTGCTGCAGGTTGGAAAATGAAGGGAAATAAAAGCAAGACCTGGACACTGTTCTAAAGCACCCCAAATCTAGCGGGAAAGGAAGAAAACTAAGGAGAAAGCTGTATTACAGGATGCGTCATCAGAAGATACTCTGAGGACAAAAGTGGATGACTAACCATCTGGAGATGGCCAGGAAGAGCTTATGACTGACCAGAGTCTGAAGGATGTGTGAGAGTCAGACAGGTAGAGATGAGGGGAAAGAGTATATTCTTTATCTATGACTATGCAACACATTACCTCAAAACTCAAAGAATTAAAACAACAGCGAACATTTATTATCTCAACAGTTTCTATGGGTCAGAAATTCAGGAGTACCTTAGTTAGGCGGTTCTGGCTTAGGGCCTTACATGAGATTGCAGTCATGTGAGGACTTGACTGGGGTTGAAGGGTCTGCTTCCATGCCGGCTCACGCTCATGGCGGTTGGCAGGAGGCCTCAGCTTCATGGGCTCTCACTGCTTGAGAGTGAGTCCTCATATGGCTGCTGGCTCACCTGGAGCAAGTGATACAAGACAGAACAAAACAGAATCTGCAATGACATGCTGTCATTTCACATTATACAAGTCAGCCAAGCTCCCACAAGTTGACCCCCAATCAATGGCTTAAAACAACAGAAATTTATTCTCGCTCATATGACTGCTGGTCAGCTGGGCTGGGGACTGGCTGATCTAGCTTGGGGTGGGTTGGGCTGGGCTCAGCCAGATTTGATGGTCTGGGTCAATGTCACATGTTTCTCATCCTCTTTGGACCAATGGGGCAGCCAGTGCATGTCCTTCTGATGGTGACTGCCAAAGCACAAGGAGTCAAGACCAACCACCTGTATACATTGGCAGCCTCTATTGCACCAAGTCTTCTAACATCCCATTGACCAAAGCAAGTCACACAGCCCATCCCAGAGTTAAGGGCTGGGGAGGTACACTTCATTCATCATGCGGGCACAGTGACAGTAAGAATGTAAAATTACAGGGGAGTAAGTAACCTGGGTGTGTATATATAATGGGGACAGGAGTACCTGGCAAAGGACAAGGCCCTTCTAATTAGTTATCCAGTTAACATGAGCTGGACTTAGGTTCTCCCTGGTATCTGCATGCTTCAAATGTAGTGCCTAAAGGGAAATCTAGACAGCCTTCCTGGGGAGCCAGGCCAGCCTTGCCCATATAGAAAAGGTGGTCTCCTCCATAGTATTGTGTACAGAGGACAGGAAGGCCACTAACTTGAAAACAGCAATGCCGCTTCATTCCTCTCAGATGGTTTGTGTGACAGCAAGACAGAGACACAGGTGAGGACCTGCCAAGGAATATCACAGACGGGAAGTGATAAGCAGGGTATGGGTTGCAGATGGGAAATGATGAGCAGGAAATGGGTGTGGGATGGAGGTGGAGCTCAGGTCCTCTACTACCTTGTGAAGGAAGTCTTGCTTCTCAAATGGAGAAACTGAGGCATGACTAACTAAGGAACAGGCTGGGCCTATCACTGCACTTATGGCTTCCTGATACCCAGTTTAGTGGTCATCCCATCAGAATGAAACTAAGAAAGGTTGTGGGTTGGACTTTGAGAGCAGGCTGTTCCAGGGCCTCTGAGCCTTCGAGTATCAGTGATGTGTCAGTGGTTCCAGCTACAATAGCCCACAGGTTGAAACTCAGATGCCCGAGGGGGAAGAGAGGTGGGAGAGGGGGTGAGGCACAACTGGGGGAGCTAGAGAGCTCATACCCATCCGAAGAGGGCAGTTCGTGTTTCCAGTGGGTTAGTGCCATGGGGAAATGTGGCCTTGGTGCTGCTGAGTCTTTCAGTGTCTCAAGACAATCTGGAAATCTGGTGATTAAAATAAAATCTTAAAAAAAAAATACTAACATGGCAGCCAAAAGAAAACATGTTTGTGAATCTAAGTGAACCCTTGAGACTGATCTGTAACCTCTGCAAAGACTCCCTGGACCACATTAGGTGCCTTGCAGCCCAATAATCTCCTATAAAATTAAACCAATCAAACTGGGGCCAGAGGGCTTGGCTCAAAAAGGGGGAGTGAACCACAGTTTTTATGAACTGGCTAGCTCCACAGTGGAGAGGGAAGGAGAGAGAATTACTGAACTGTGGGGAGGGACCACAGATGCAATGTGTGGAGGCTTGGGGGCTGCCTCTGACTTCAGAGATCATATTTGATTTTATTCATTCAACCAATATTTACTGAGCTGAGCTCAGAGCTGGAGTTACAATGGTAAACAAGACAGACAGACATGATCAGTGCTTTTAGGAACTCTGGGAATACCAGGAAGATTGTGCAACAGACACAAAACCATACTAATAGATGTAAGATGACAGACACATGCCAAGAATGGAAAGCAGAAGGTATGAGAGATGAGCATAGCAGGAGAGTCCAGATTCAGCCTCAGGGAGAGGTTAGAGAAGATACAGGGCAGGACCTGGGCAGATACAGGTGGAGAGAACAGGATAAACTTCTGGCCAGCGAAGCCATGTACACAGGGCTACCCAGGACTGGGAAACTTGTGGCGAAACTTAGCAAAGAACAGTATAGCAAGAGGGTGGGGTGTCTGTGGAGAGGGCAGTGGGGAGAACTACTGAATTTTGGGCAAGGACCTGGCCAGCTGCATGCTGGAGGGTGAGGGAGAGACCTAGTCCTGTCTAAATGTCCTAAAAGGTCACTCTGGTACTGGGCGTGGAGCACCCTGTGGAGGATACATCAGTGGTTGAGGGGAGGCAGTGATATTAGCCCAGTGGGAGGGGATGGAGGACAGGACTAGGATGGGGGCAGTGGAGGAAAAAAGTAGTCAAAATCTGCATCTGGATGCAGAGCTGACTGAACACATGATGACTCTATTTCCATTAAATATTACAGCTTAGGGGTAAGCCAAGCATTACCTGCTTCTGCTGGCAGTAAAGTCTCTGGTTAGACTGGCTCTGGGTTGAGGATGGGAAATTACTCTTTGTTTTTCAACCACTGTGGTTCACTCCCCTCTGGCCCCGCTGCACCCACAAGCCTTACCAACATGGTCCCGTGTCTGTAGGCTGACACATGCCTTTCTGAAATTGGCTCTTTTAACTAAACGGTTTCCAAGCACTTAGCACCTGCTACCTTTGGTCTGAGTCCTAAATAGAGGGGATACCCCAGAGATTCTTCATGTACGCTTTCCTAAGAGAGGGATGATGGTAGCTAGTTTATCACATGCCTGGCACTGTTCTAAGTGTTTTACATATAGTTAGCCAGTTTGATTGGCTTAATTATTACTCCCATTTTGCACATGAGACTAAGGTACAGAAAGGTTAAGTAACTTGCTCTAGGTTGTACATGAAACAAATGCCACCACTGAGAAATAAACATAAGCAGTCTATTCTATGATGCATGCACTTAAGCTCTGCTCTATGAATGTGAACACAACACAGGGGCCTTAGATAGAAGGGAGTGATGTGTACACTTTATTCTGAGTGTATTCATGCAGTGGCTCTGCCCACATTGTCCCCATCAGTCCACTCAACAATGCTGCCAGAGGGGATTAGTCCTGAAGATGTCCATCTCGGTGTCTGCATAGCCAGAGTCATCTAGCTGGTGGTTGTCTGCCCTAAACCCCTGACTCAAAGAACCAGGAGTGGCTGCAAATTGGGTCAGAAGTCAGCCCTGGATCTAGAAGAAGTCTTTGAGAGGTGCCAAGAGCCCTGAGGTGGCCAGAAATAAAAGACTACTCCACCAAGAGGAATGGTCGTAAGCTGAGCCCACCAGCAGCTTCCTTTTGGGACTTTGTCAGGAGTTTATGAGTGCACTTGGCCCATAAATATTAGCAAAGGGCCGCAGTAAATGTGCAGAGTCTAGAGAGAGGAAGACGAGCAAGACAGCAGGCACTGACATACACAGAGACACCATAGCCACACTTCCAGGCCTGAGTTTCCCGCCAAACATTTCCACTGGACAGTCACGAATTTTTTTTTTTTTGATGAGGATATTTCTCAGGAGATTATAAATACCTTAGGAGGCATTCCCTGATGATGAGGCTGTTGGGCGACTAGGCTGTCCAAGTGACTGGCAGGAACTGGCCAGCTCCTCTCAGTTTATATTTCCAGGGAAGCTGATGCAAGGGCAACCCTAGACACACAGGCAGAAGAAACCTGGTTGCCTGATTGCAGGCTCCTGTGACAGAGGCCCCATGTTTTGTTATTCTGTCAGAGCAAGGATGGTTGGGATATGTGGCCCAGCTCCTCAAGGCCCCAAGATGCCATCTTTACCAGGGACAGCATACTGTGATGAAGTCTGTGTCCTTTGCCATTGATTAGTTTTCTCTTTCAGATTCTTAAATTTGTGAGATGCAAACTTCTGCAAGGGAGTCTAGGACAGTGTTTTCTAATACATGTTCCAAAAACCTCTAGTCTTAGGACATGACCTCTATTCTTCCTGAGTCTCCCTTTCCCCTGAAGTGTTCCAGCTTCAACTAAGTTTGGGACACCTGCACTGAGTCTCCAAGAACAAGAAGTATAATACCAGACAGGGGCTCAAACCTCCTGGAGTCAAACTCAGCACATAGTGGGTGATTAATACAAATTGTTGCAGAATAGACTAAATCCGATACTCAATGTTATAAATGCTTAAACATCACTTTCTAGTTATGGAGAGAAAGCTATGGATTTTGGTCTTCAGCAAAGACACGTTTAATGATTAAGCTATAGACATTTTTCAGGCTCATTTCCTTTGTAATTGAGAAACCTGCAATTTGGAAGAGGCATCGAGGACCCCTACACAAAACTTATTGACCTGTTTCTACTTTTCTGGAGCATGTGGAGTTGAGGCTGCCAAAGGTCAGTTTAGATCAGGCTGGGCTAAGAACCTGGCACAAACATGTCTGCCTACTTTTGCAGAAAGTGAGCAGATGGAGGGAGAGGCCTATGCTTTCTGGGCAGTCATTAATAAGCCACTTAGAAATCATATCAATTCGCTTTGCAAAGAATCTATTCCTTGCAAGTGCACTGGATGGTATCTAATATATCTCAGTACGTACTATGTGCCAGCACTGTGCTGGGTGTTTTCATAGTTTATCTCATTTAGTCCTTCAGTTTCCTCTGGGAGAAGAGGAATATTATATTGATTTTACTTATGAAAAAACTGCAGTTTGAAGAATTACAGTGACTGGCTGGAAGTGTCGCATCAAAAAGTGTTTGGGGGTGCCCATCACACTGTTTTATAGTGCTTCCCCATGAGATGGGGAAGTGAAGATTATCAAAGACATGTCTCTGACCCACCTTTATGTCAAGATGTGAACCAGGTGTACAGTGCTCCTGCCTCTGACCAATCACCCTGTGTCCTGGAAACTGAGGGAGTAGACTCCAATTTCTCACCCATTTGTGACTATCTTTTTACGATCAAGAGGAATGTGTCCTTTTCCCTTCAATGCTGCTCACACTGTAGGATAAACTTTTACTTTGATCTGCAGAAAGATTCCTTTTTTCAGACTCCCCTCTTACCAACCAAAGATCATCTTTCCCTATTGTGGTTTATTGAATGCTATATTGGTATTTAGTGAAGAATATAGAAAATATTAGGGCCACTTCCTCAGCTCTCTCTTCATTGATTTCGTCTAGGAAGTGAGTGTTGTACCCTTATATTTAGCCTGCTATTAAGGCTAGTTATACCTCTGAATCAAAGGGGAACGCTCAAATCAAATGAGAAATGATTAGGTGTAACAGAGTCTGATTTTCGATCGATACCAGAATCTCAAGAAACCTAAATGTAGAACCAGGATTTCCAAAACTAGAGAGGTACAGGACCAGGCATTAAGGGGACAGAGGGATGGAAGAGAATGAAACTGGCTTCTGCCAGAGCTCCCGTGGGGTGGGTCAGGCAGTGGTGAATGCTGTCCTTGGTGCTGAAACATCTTTTCCAGCATGAGTGAGGGTTCAGAAACCCATATCATGGTTTAGCATTTGGTTATGGTGGGTCCTTATTTTTCTCCTAAAGTCACAGTTCTAGCCCTTCCTTGGAAAAAAATTAAACAAGTTCCTTCAGATCTCATTGCATTATTCTCATCAGCATGACTGAATGGCAAAAACAGGAAGGCTCTGGTGAGTTGGGGCTACATGCGATCTCTCCCCGTTGGTAAATTGCCCTCATACTTCTGATATGGGACATAAGCTCTGAAAAGTATGCAAGTTAGGAGGCATGGACTCTGGGATATGGCTTACTGGACTAACATTTTCCGATTTGTTTTTGGATGCAGAATACTTGATTGAAAGTCTTAAATGGATCCCTGAGATATATAATAGATTAAAATTCACTACTTTAGGCCAGGAATGGTGGTTTACATCTGTAATCCCAACTATTTGGGAAACTGAGGTGAGAAGATTGCCTGAACCCAGGAATTTGAGGCCAGCCTGGGCAACATGGTGAGATTACCTGTTTACAATAAATTTAAAAAGTTAGCTGGGTGTGGTGATACATGCCTGTAGTTCTAGCTACTTGGAAAACTGAGGCAGAAGAATTGCCTTAGCCTGGCTGGTCAAGACTGCAGGAGCCATGATCGTGCCACTGCACTACAGCTTGAGCGACAGAGTGAAACTCCAACTAAAAAAGAAAATTCACCGCTTTGGTTGAAGTAGAGGAAGTATTTGAAGCACTAGTCACATAGTGGTGCCCCCAGGAAGATTTTGAGAGTCTATGTGAATACTTAAGGGGTCCATGGTGCAAGACTGGAAGCCACTCATTTTAGTCTAACCGTTTTTTGGCCCTTGACTTCTTACTTGGTTCCTTTTTGTCAGTGGATACTAAGCTCAAGTCACTTCTAGCAGAAAGATTTTCCTGACTTCCATGCTGAGTTAGGAGCTGTGCTCCCCCAACCCTGTGCCCCTTTTTGGTGCACCACTGATCATTCTGTTGGGTAATTAAGTGTCTCCTTCCATGGACTCAGACAGGGCCAGAATCATACGCCTGAAATATAGTTGGTACACAATGAATACTCATATGCTGATGTTTAATAAGACTACCTCTCAGAGCAAAGCAGGAACACATCTGTAGCATCTTCAACACCTCCAGGGATGGGAGCTCACTCCAAACAGAGGGAGTGCATTTCATAACCAGGCTACTGTGATAGTAAGAGGCCGCCTCTTCATTTTGAGCCAAAATATGTCTCACTGTAGTTCACATTTTCAAGGGTTATATAGAACAAGTCTTACTCCTTTTCCACAATTGGTCCCTCAAGTACTTAAGGACAGATATCACATCCCTCATTCCTGAGCTTAACTCTATTCCTTCTGGGATGTTATTTTGAGTCTTTTTACCTGTTTGTTTGCTGCTTTCTTCTGCACATTACAATGTTGCTATAAAGCCTAGGCAGCATAGCAAGACCCAGTATCTACAAACAATAAAAAAAAGTAGCCAAGGGTGGTGGTGTGTGCCTGTAGATCCAGCTACTTGGGAAGCTGAGGCAGGAGGGTCACTTGAGCCCAGGAGTCAGAGGTTGCAGTGAGCTATGATTGCACCATTGCATTCCAGCCTGGGCAACAGAGTGAGACACTATCTCTAAAGAATAAAAAGTTGGCCGGGCTCAGTGGCTCAGCCTGTAATCTGCCTATATCAGAAGTATGAGGACACTTTGGAGGCCGAGGTGAGTGGATTGCCTGAGCCCATGGGTTTGAGACTATCCCAGGCACCTTGGCGAGATCTCATCTCTACAATAAATCAAAAATTAGCCAGGTGTGGTAGCGCATGCCTGTAGTTCCGGCTATTTGGAAGGCTGAGGTGGAAGGATCGCTGGAACCCAGCAAGTCGATGCTGTGGTGGCCGTGAGTGTGCCAATGCACTCCAACCTGGGTGACAGAGTGAAACTCCAACTCAAAAAAAAAAGAAAGAAAGAAAGAAAGAAAAGAAAAGAAAAAAATGTTACTATCATATTCCTCTGAAAATCTGGAGTTGGAATTTGAAGGGTGTATAAGCACTTTATCTTTATTCCTTTTAGCCTGTGAAGTCATTATTTAGTTTCATCCATTGTTCCAGTTTGGAATCTCTCCTACATTTTCTCTTCTATACTTAGGATCCTTCTCTGCCTAAAATTGGAGAACTTCTGCACTCAAAGGTCAGGAGATGGTCCATAGCGCCTCACCTCTTCTTTTAGCAGTGTGAAGCCAGTATTTCTTTTATGTAGGTCACTTTAGGCTAGAATTAAAAAGCAGAATCCATGAAGGCAGAAGGTTTTGTCTGTTTCATTCACTGCTGTATCCCCAGCACAGGAAAGAGTGTTTGGTATATCTTAGGGGTTCAGTAAATACCTGTTGAATACTTGAAACATGTCAGAGTAATGCTGGCATTTCCTGGACTTGACATAGTGGAGATATTGCTGGAACTTGTGTCAGGATAGAAACTATCACCTGAGGGACCTTGTACTTTAGTTTACAATGTGAGATTCCCTCTGGCCCCTTGTTCAAATCAGCAGGAGGTAGGATGACTGGGACGGGGCAAATTTATTTCCAGGAAATGGTGCCTAACAATACAGGAAAGCCAAGTGGAGCCTGATGATAGGAAATAAAATGAGTAGAAACACTGATAAAAGCACCACTAATAGTTTGTATTTGTTAAGGGCTCACTATGTACTCAGCACTACATTATTTTAAAGCAACATTATGTCACTTGAGTCTCATGCCACCTGTATTATTTTAGAAGAACAACAGAATTCACAAGTTCACTGTCCATCTGTGACATGGATCCCCTCCTTGCCTGCCAAACAGGGTCAGTGCCTGACCCCGACCTTGGCTAAATCATTGCTGTGTCTATGTGCAAAGCAGAGCTTGGAAAGATTCATCTTCCTGAGATAAGGAAGACTGATGAGAGCAGGGGCAGCCAACACAACGAGGCTGGTTGAGAAGATGCTCTTACTCTTGGCTTTGGGGATGATGTGGTGACTTGACAACATGAGAAGAAGAAATATATAGAAATAGATATATATGTGTACACACATATACATATATTCACATGTATGTATATATACACATTTGAACATATATTTAATAATAAATGCAAATGCATTTTCTTAAAGCCAGTTTAAATAAATTAAAATGTAATGCTTTGAAAGCCAAGGTTTCTTTTTCTATTTTTTAAAAGTCTGCATTACTGAGGTATAATTTAACATAGTAAATTTTGCCCCAGTTAAGTGTATAGTACAATGAATTTGGACAAATGCATAGTCATAATCAGTAAAACAAAAGTAAACCATGGCCTTTTGCATCTAATCTCCTCCTCCCACCCCCAGCATTTGGTCTAACCACTGACCTCATTTCTGTCTCTATAACTGTCTTTTTCAAAGCATCATATAAATGAAACCATGGAGTATGAAGCCTTTTGTGACTGACTTCTTTCACTTCACGTAATGCTTTTGAGATCCACCCATGTTGTTGCATGTAGTTTGCTCTTTTTTATTGCTGCCTCTTCTGTTTTCTTTAAGAGTTCATGTAATTGACATCATTTTTTCCTAAAATGTTTAATAGAATTCTCCAATGAAACTGTCATTTTTTTGTGACTATTTTTTTCAGGCTAGTGTGACTTCAGGAACATATATTAACACTATATGCCAAGTTATATGTGAGACATTTGAGAACAGTGGACTTTCAAAGGAGCAGCGAAGGCTCATTAGGTCTGCTTACATAACATTTTAAAACTTTTATGACAGAAAATTTAAACCATGCCCTAAAGTTGACAAAATAATAACCCCTCTCCCCATGCAACTGGTATTCAACCCCAACAATCACCAAGTCAGGGTCAGCTCCGCTCCACTCACACACCAACCACTTTCCCCTTCCTTAGTATTGGGAAGCAAATCCTAGGCTTCATGGCACTTCATCTATAAACACGTCCATATTAATTTCTAAAATATTAGGATATTTCAAAAAGGTATCCACAGTTCCACCATCATACTTAAAAAATAATTATTTGATATTATCAAATATCAAATCCATATTTAAAGAATCAGTTGCCTCATAATTTTACAGAACACCAATTCATTGGATATTTTGGATCCTTTGACATTGGGTGCAAGGGTCACTCCTCCTATCTTTCCTCACCAGAGGAACTGGGTTGCCCATAAATTCCTGGATGACTCTCCTGGCTACTGCTGGGTGGGTTGTAGATGAGAATGTGGGGGCAGGGGAAGAGGAAAGGATGAGGGTTCAGCAATGACTGAGGAAGAAACAGATCAGAGGAGTGGAATGTTAACGAAATGGTATTCCCGGTTTCCAGAGCAGCGTGCAGGAAAACAGCAATGCCTTGATCCTCCTCACGGCCTGTTTATTAATAAGAAAATCACATCATCAAGGTCATTTTGTTGTTTGTTTGCTATTTCCATTCTCCCTAGAAAGAGAAAATGCAAGCTTCAGAAAGCGACTGCTTCTCGGGAGATTTCCTGCCTTGTGTCCAGACAAAAGTAGTTTGGACAAGCTTTAGATAACTATCTGATTGCTTTTACTGCCTTTGTGAAGCAAAACTTCCAGATGCTTTGAAGTGTTCCTGATGCTGCTGAAAATTCTCAGAATTTAACACCGGGGATCTTCCCAATGGGAACAGTATCAATTTGATCATCCTAGTCTTGTGTCCCAAGAAAAAAATCTCCACAAATGCTTTCAGGCAAGTGTGCTGAGATTCAGTCCTCTGTAAAGTGTCTCTCCAACTAAAGCCTGAGATGACATGAATTTTAAAACGACTCCCTAGTTGGCACGTCCACGACAACATACATTTGCTGATGCAAACTAAAACCTGACCATCACTGACATTCCCGTTATAGGGTACTACCCCAGAAGCCTGAGACTTTAAAAAATCAACAAGGAGGGTTCTAGGCCTAAAGAAAGGCAGACCACTAAGGAAAGTGAGGCAGAGGGGATTTGGGGTGTCAGGACGAAGTCTCCAGAAGGTTTGCTAGGGAGCTTGGCCCACCCCTTGTCCCTACACATCCCTCACTTTAGTGCCCCATACCTACCTCTTCACATTCCCAGTTCTTTGGTGAAGTTTTCTTTGGGAGGGGGGCGGTGGGAGGACATTCACCTTAAATAAGTTGCTCACTTATTCATTTAACGAACATTAGCAGAGTAACCCCTATTTGTCTGATCCTGATGCTCAGTCAGGAGTCCCCTTCTGTGCTCCCTGAGTATCAACTGACATGTAATGTGTGTCCGCCCCCAGGGTACTTGCCTGGATGGTGGACAGACTATTAAAAACAAAAAAGCAATATATACTTCACACCCATAAGGATGACTATTATAAACAAAACAAAACCTCCAACTCAGAAAATAACCAGTGTTGGCGAAGATATGGAGACATTGGAACTCTTGTGCTAGTGGGAATGTATAATGGCGCAGCTGCTGTGGAAAAGAGTAAGGCAGTTCCTCAAAAAATTAAACAGTTTTACCAAATGATCCAACAATTCCATTACTGGGCATAAACTCAAAAGACTCGAATGCAGGAACTTGAACAAATATTTTGTACACCCATGTTCATAGCAGCATTTCCCACAACAGCCAAAAAGTGGAAGCAACCGAGATGTCTATTATTGAATCAGTGGATAAACAAAATATGGTATGTATGCATACAATGGAGCATTATTCATTCTTTAAAAGGAAGGAAATTTCGACATGTGCTACAGCATGGATGAAACTTGAAGACATTATACTAAGTGAAATAAGCCAGTCACAAAAAGATAAATATTGTATTTTTCCACTAATATGAAGTAACCTAGAGTAATTTAATTTATCGAGACAGAAAGTAGAATAGTGGTTGCTAGCTGTTGAAAGGGGTAAAATGGGGAGTTTTTAATTTAATGAGTACAGAATTGCGGTTGGGGAAGATGAAAATATTCTGAAGGTGGATGGTGGTGATGGTTGCACAAAAATGCAAATGCCCTTAACACTACTAAACTGTATACTTAAAAATGGCTAAAATGGTACATTGCAGTATATATATATTTCACCACAATAAAAAGTAATACACTCAATCATCCCCTCTTCTTTAACATAAGACAAAATAAAGACAGAATTGCTGAGTCGCTTCTAGCTGTTTGTTGGGAGGACATAGGATGAGTTCTATATCAGCTCTATGACTATCAAACACTGTCCAAATGTAAGAAAATAATGTAATGTCCTGGAGAATTGGGAGTTGGTAGTCATTAGGATGTTTGGGGTTGCAATAAATGGAAAAGTGAATACAAACTGGCCTTTATAATATAAGGAACATCCTAGATTACACAAGTATAAATATCCAGTGGTAGGTACAGGACTCTGATTCAGTATTTCCGTGATTTTTTAATTCTGCCATTGAGTGTCAACTTTATTCTTTGTTAGGTTACTGTTATTTAGCAAAATGACTGTGACTACTGCAAACCTCACATCCAACACACCATGTTGTCTAAAGAGAGATCTTCCCTTTCCCCAGCAACCAGAGGCTTTTCCTGGGATTTCCTTTAATTGGGCCAACTTAGAACTCCACTGATTGACTCAAGTCAGTTAGGAACTAACTTACAGAAAGTATAAGATCAAATTTACTCTCAGGTGGCTAACATCAAGTTAGATCTGTATCTGGAAGCTTAATTAGATGAGGCTTCTTTTTTCTTTACTTAAACTGGTGTGAATTGGATTTTCTGTTGCTTGTAACCAAAAGGTTCCTGAATGATCCACACCATTCTTGCAGAGATGGGAAGGAAGAAAGAAAATAATGGTTATGAATGGAATTAGGATTGTAAGGGGCTGGTAGAAAATTGAGGAACTGATGCCTTCTGAATTTTAGGTTATTGGAGTAAGAAGGATTGACAGATCATCTTCTGATAATGAGGGGCATGTTGGTGGGAGATGAGACATTGAGTTCTAGAGAGTGAAATATTTTGAAATATATATCATAAAAACTGATTTAAAAACTGCCTAGGATTTCCTATGTTAGATTAAGTGAAAGAATTTTGTAGACGACAGATGAGGACTCTTCTAAAAAGAAAAGCATAGACTATTTCCCAAATCACCTTCAAAAGGTGAAAGGTGAGTGTAGAACAGAGGTATGTCAGGCATAATTCTGAGCACAGGAAAAAAAAAAAATTGAATGCCCTGGAAGTCAGCAAGTAGATGATGCAGATGCCATAGTTAGCCAAAGGAAAAATATGATTAAGAATAAAATATTCAAAAACCATATTTCCTAGTTTTCTCCTTGGAAAAGATCTAGAAACAATGACCAATCAAATAACAACGAGCACACCTAGCACTCAGACTGTGGTCTCCAAATACCATTTTCTACTAAAGTGAGGCAAGACTTCTTTAGGAAATACCTGGCTCTGTGTCTGGGTCAGAGAATACACCAGGAAAGTCTGGAACATCTTGTTACCCCCAGAAATTAAGGGAACAATGAGTTAACCAGGAGGGTGTTAAAAGGACTGAGGAAACTTAAATAATCTCACACTGGCCAAATATGAGACAATTTGAGCATCACCAAAGATAATAACTGCAAAGGATTAAAGCACTGTACACACACACACACACACACACACACACACACACACACACACACACTAAAAAACAGAGAAAGAGTACGAATCCTAACTGGTCACTTTTGGAGGATGCTAGAGGTAGTGACTTAAAGATAGTTGTAAACTTACTACTCTTCCAGAGAGGTAACATCTGTATCACCTTTCCTCGAATTGGGGAGGATTTGTGCTTGGGTTCACCAATGGGAATGTGGTATAAATGACACTTTGCGACTTCTGAGGCTGGTACTTAAGATCTCTGCTTATTTCACCACTCTCCATCATTACCTAGTTGTCATGTCAAAAGCCTGATTATGGCAAGGTGCAGTGGCTCACACCTGTAAACACAGCACTTTGAGAGGCTGACGCAAGAGGATGGCTTGAGGCCAGGAGTTCCAAGACTAGGCTGAGTAACATAATGAGGCTTAGTATTTACTTAAAAATTAAAAAAAAATAATTGGGTATGCTAGTGCAGGCCTGTAATCATAGCAACTTGAGAGGCTCACACAGGGAAATCACTTGAGCTTCAGAAGTTCAAGGCTGCTGTGAGCTATGATCACACCATTGCATTTCAGTCAGAAGGACAGAGCTAGACCCTGGCACCAAAAGTAAATAATAGTAATTTTTAAAAGCCTGGTTACCTGGAGATCACTATGCTGTGAGGAAGCCCAAAATAGTCACATGGGGAGAACACTATCTCAGCAAGTTTCCAGCTATTTCAGACATTCCAGGTGTCTGAAGATGCCAGACTGGCGAGTAAAGAAGCCACTGCAGATGATCCAGCCCCAACAGACACCACATGAAGTAGAAGAACCACCCAGCTGAGCCCAGTCAGATTGCAGAATCATGAGAAATAATAAAAGTGTGTTGTTTTAAACTACTAAGTTATGAGGTTGTTCATTACATATCAATAGATAACTGAAGCCCATGGAAACTTCCTCATTATTTGACAGATAAAAGGAAGAATCAATCATTTATTCTGTCTTTTATTTACAAACTGAAAACCCATAGTAGTAGATGAGGGTAAATTTATTTAATACATTCTAACAAATAAATGAAGAGGAAATTATGGAAAGAACATGTCAGTATTTTACAACCCCCAATGAATTAATGAATCTTGGCACTAGACATCAATAGCTGATAAAATCCCCAAAGAGAGAAACAAGCTATATGTGATTTCCTGATGACAGAATATACTACTACTCACGAAACTATCTTGCCAAAGGAAAAAAAAAAAAAGAAAATCAAATCTGAATCTGATTAAGCCATTCAATCTAATTACCAATTTATAGGAAATATAAAGAACAAATAAATATTTTAAACTATATTACATAGCTACAATTAGCAAAATCCAGATTCTGGTCAACTTTATGGGAAGTGATCCAGTTTCTCCAATAATTTCAGGAGGGAAGAATAAAAGAAATAGTTGGACGAGGAACCTGTGGATTTGCAGAGATGTTAAAAATATACCAGTCCATTGTAATACATGGATCTCATTTGAATCCTGATTTAAATAAACAATATATTAACAATTATGAAATTTATGAGGTAATTGATCCTTTACACATAGATTAGATATTTTATGATATTAAAGAATTATTGTTTTTTAGAAAAAATGATAATGAAATTGTGGATATGTTTTAAAATATCCTAATATTTTAGAAAATTAATATGGAAGTGTTTATAAATGAAATGAAATGAAATCTAGGATTTTCTTCCCAATAATAAGGGAGAGAAAAGCAGTTGGAGTGGGGCTGGGGCAGGATTAGCCCTGACTTGGTAATTGCTGGGGTTGGGTGCAGCTGCATGGGAAGAGGGGCCATTATTTTGTCAACTTTAGGGCACAGATTACATTTTCTGTAATAAAAGTTTTTTTTTTTTTTATTGGAGTCTCACTCTATCATCCAGGCTGGAGTGCAGTGGCATGCTCATGGCCACTCCAGTGTTGACCAGCTGGGCTTCAGCGATCCTTCTGCCTCAGCCTTCCAAGTATCCAGAACCACAGATGTGTGCTACCACACCCAGTTAATTTTTTTGATTTATTGTAGAGACAAGATCTCACCAAGTTGCCTAGGCTGGTCTCAAACCCCTGAGCTCAGGCAATCCTCTTGACTTGGCCTCCCAAAGTGCTGGAATGTCAGGCTTGAGCCACCACGTCCGGCCAATAAAAGTTTTAAAATGTTAAGTAAGTAGCCTTAAACAGCTTCAGTGTTCTTCTAAAAACCCCTTATTCTCAAATGTCTCACACACAGCCCGGCTTGTGATGTTAACTATTTTATATGTATATATATGTTCCTGAGGTCACACCAACCTGAAGATAAGCAAACAGCCACAAAAATGTATTTGTTTACACTGCCCACACCTGCTGTAGAAATTTCAGCCCCTTCCAATTCCTCCCAATTTCCTCTCTCCTACTGTAGTGAATTGCCATATCTTTTGGTTGGAGTGGTATGGACATGTGTTGCAACCTGCTGTGGCTGCTGCCACCATGCTAGTCACTACTACATGTGTCCATGAGACTGGAGCCTGGCTTCTGTACCCAAAAGACTGTCTTTCTCCACAGCCATAGCCACAGCAGATGTAGTGCCTCCTGCCTCTGCCAAAACCCTGGCATAACCCCATGTTTCTGATGCCTTGTGCTCACGATAGGCTAGTCATGTTAAGAAAAATAGTAGCTGGGCTCAGTGGCTCAGCCTGTAATCCTGTGCCTTTGGGAGGCTGAGGTGAGTGGATTGCCTGAGCCCATGGGTTCGAGACCCGCCTGGGCAGCGAGACCTCATCTCTACAATAAATCAAAAAATCAGTCGGGCGTGGTAGCACATGCCTATTATTCCGGCTACTAGGAAGGCTGAGGTGGAAGGATCGCCGGGGCCCAGCAGGTGAGGCTGCGGTGACCAGGAGCGGCCACTGCACTCCAGTCTGGGCGACCGAATGAGACTCCAACTCAAAAAAAAAAGAAAAGAAAAGAAAAGAAAAGAAAAGAAAAGAAAAATAGTAGATGCCTGCTCAGCTCACAACTGTCTTGATTGTCCCACACTTCTGCCCTAGATGGGTCCATGGGCTGACATGCTGCCGCAGTGTGTGACCTTTTCTCTTGGCCACTGATTGTTGGACCTTGGGTAGTTTCCTTAGTTAATCTTAGCCAGATGCTTCTGTGGAAATGCAGAATTAAGAGATAGAGAGAGAGAGTCTATGAGGCTAGAATTACACCATGTGACCTTAGGCAGCCGTTTTACTTCCAGCCACATGGACAGAGTAGCAGCAGTGTTTAGTTTTCTGAGAAACAGTGACTCCCATTTGCTGAGAGAAGCAGAGAAGAGAGACGAAGAGACAGTACTCTTGGACTCCTGCTAGTTTTCCATTCCTGATTTAGGCTTTTTTGGTTTTTAGTTACACTCGTATCCTTGGGTGCTGAGAGCCAATTCACATCTTTCAAATAAATTCTCACTTCCTGTTTAATCTAGCCTCATCCAGTTTCTGTTATGCTTTTCATTTGTTTTTGCAGTCCCCTTTGCCTAGGTTTGTGAGTGAATTTTCTCCATAAAGGGAACCAAACTATGGAACCAGACTAGACTCAGAATTACTCACCAACCCTCCTCTAGTACCAAACTATCTCTCTGTTCTAAAACCAAGCTTGTGTGCTTTGACTTGCCCTTTGCTTTGGATGGATTATTTCCTAGAAGGGCTTCCAGGGTCCTTATGTACATATGCCCCTGGTGGGCATGGTAGAACTGCAATCCTGACACATTTGAGAACACATTTTAGGATCAAGGTGAGACCCTAAGGAACCATGTTGCCTGATTCTACAGTAAATCCAGAGGGTACAGGGGCTGACTCAGCCACTTTCTGCTCCCTCCTAGGGCCCAGCATAGAATAAATGCTAACAACTGTGCTTAGAGACTAATTGATGAATTGATGGTTGAAGAGACAGCCTCACATTTCTGATTTTTCATCCACAACTGTCTTTCTTTACCCAAACAGTTCCCTTGGCGTGATAAGAACTTATATTAGTTTAAAGTAATTGCTTGCATTGTTCAAATTGCTCTGCTTAATTGCTTCTAAAAGTGACTAGAGTTCAAGAAAGGAAAAGCTGTAAAAGCTGTCTGTTCTTCAGATGTGTCCTCTTACCTGCAGATATGAGTGTCTTCTAATTTACAGGAAGCCTGATAATAAACCAAAGCCCACATGACAAGGGAAAGGGGAGACATCTGTTCTGAACCAAAGACAAACTTTTGGTTGTCTAGTCTCTTGTTGTAAAACCAAGTGGTAGAACACATTGAGCACCTCCTTCCCCCAGAAAACAACAAAAATTCTAGAATCTGGGCAGAACTGGTCCCTGTGAATGCTCTCTGTCTCATATCAAATGTTTCATCAACTTAAGTGAAATGAGGCATGGGGATCTCTAGAAGAGGGCAGCCATGCAAATTAGGAAAATAATCTGATAATCTTTGTGTTTTTTTAGTCCAAGAACTCTTGATTTCAAGCTGTGACAGAGGAAAGATGTTTCTAGGAATACATGAGAAAACAACAATTGCCTTTCTTGAATTAGAAGAAAGGAGCTGAGGCAGATAGAAAACTCACCAGAAGTTTGCCTCGATGGGTTTTCAATGCAGTTCCCTTGGAAAGATATTAAGAAAATAGGCAGTGGTTGTGGAAGTGATGGGAGAGGGAAGGGGGTGATGGAGAAAGTAATGTTTTAAAGAAGCATTAGGACAGAGAGGCGCAATTTTCAGGCTTTTCTGTGCAGTCTAAATAACACCTTATATTTTCTCTGCAAAATGATCAAAGACAAGATCCAGGATGGAAAAAGCACAACCACCCTAATCTTCAGCAAAGGCTCTGGCCTGGTGATGAAAGATTCTGTGGTTGCAAAATGGCTGAGGAGGTCACCCCCAGTTCTCTTCATCAAAGCCACAATGCAGACATTTAATAGAGAAGGACTGATGATCATCTGGTGGTCACAGTTGTTTTTTTCCTACTCAAAGAGGTGCCAGGCAAGAGGGTCACCAGCCAAAACCACTTGAGCTGATGGGATGGCTCAGGAGTGCCTGAAGCCATACATAGAGGTTCCAGTGAGGTTGGAACTTAGGATGGACCCAACAATATGGAGGTTTGAGGGGTGGATGTCACCATGACACGGGAAAGGCATTGCTGTGAGGTCCAGGGTCTTGTGAACTGACATAGTTCTCTCCTCTTTCAGAGTCAGCAAGGAAATGCAAAGTATTTCCTAAGACACGATTTCAACTTTGAATGTAAGGTTCAGTTTCTATCATCGGTAATATCATGGTCATAATATGCCTACCTCATGAGGTTAGTTAGATGAAGAAAATAAAATGATCTAAGGCCCTTAGCATAATTCTTGGCCCATATAGCTGCTCAATAAATTTTAGGTATTATTAGCATTAATGTTAGCATAAGTATTTAATGTTTTTCAGAGGAGGCTTCCTATCAGTCAGGGAGACAGAGGTGACCTAGATCTCACACATAGAGAAACTTAACACAGGGAATCAGTCACACAAATAGTGGAAGAGCTGAGAAGCCAAACTCTGGGATAATGAGGAACCTCAAAGGTTAGCAACAACAGGAAACTGCTATAGTTTAGTGTTGGAGGAACAACAGAAGGCCAGGGCCATCAAGCTGACTTTAGGAATATGGTGAGGCCTGGACACTGGGAGATGGGACATTAAAGGAAGGATCTGAACTGGGCTCCGTGGCTCATCCGGTTATCCTGGCCTTTTGGGAGGCTGAGGTGAGTGAATGGCCTGAGCCCACGGGTTTGGGACCAGCCCGTGGAACTTGGCGAGACCTTGTCTCTACAATAAAAAATCAAAAAATTCGCTGGGAGTGGTAACACTCACATGTAGTTCCGGCTACTTGGGAGGCTGAGGCGGAAGCATCACTGGAGCCAAGTGGGTTGACGCTGGGGTGGCCGTGAGCGTGCCACTGCACTCCAACCTGGGTGACAGAGTGAGACTCCGACTCAAGAAAACAAAACAAAACAAACAAAAAAAGAACCAGAAGGATCTGTCTCTCCAGAGCTAAAATCACAGAAGGAAAGCGCTGTCGTTGCAATTCCTTACTGAGACACCGCTGTGGTAATGTATGACAAGGAGAATTACCTTGATTGCTCCATTCTTCCCACCCTCCAGCCTTTCATGAGTGTCCCCCCATTGGCTGAACCTATCTGGAAGCGTGTTGGCAAAGAAGCCTGAGCTGTGTCATCTTCCTCACACAAAGTAGAGCAAGAAAAAAGAAAGAAGCAGATACAAGAACAAACAAACAAATGGTCAGCGTTCTTCATGAAGGCTGGAGATCGACTGCTGCATTCCTCGGAAGGTGATGGATGTAATCTTTTGTTTTCCTAGCTTTTGGCCTTGGACTTGGCCTCTGTTGAATGTTTTATGCTCGGCTTGCTGTCAGAGATCTCTCTTGGGGGTCACCGATGGGCAATAGTTTGAAAAACTGCCTCTCAGAGAATTTGCACTACAGCACAGATTAAGACCATGGAGGTAAGGAAAGATGTTCTGATAATGACATTTCACCATTTCAGGCTTTAGACATAAGAGAGGTGTTGTTTTTTTCTTCTTTATTTTAACTTCAAGGTCTTCATTGCTAGAATCTTGAGAACTGCGACACTCAAGCTATGTTTTTATATATAGGTTGTTTCATTTGTCATCACAATCCTGTGAGGTAGATGGACAGGGATTGATGTCTCCCTTTTTAAAAGAAAGCATGGAGAGTTTAAAAAAACTTGCTCAATGTGACGGCTATAATTGAAGACTCAAAGCCAGGAATCTTCCCAATCTGCACCATGCCTTTCTCAAGGGAAGAACAGTGGGTTCAAGGGCAATGTCATTTATTAAAGTAGTCCATTCTTTCTCCCAGTTAAATTACTTCTTTCTACATATTAAATTTCCATACATATATGGAATCTGTTTCTGGAATATTTTATTCTGCACAATTTAATCTATGTATCTAGTCCTGCATGAATATCATGCTTCTTTAATTAGTTTAGCTTTAAAGTATGCTTTAATATACAGTAAAGAATGGCCCCCTCTCCCTTCTTTTTTCCTTATCCTGGCTCTTCTTTCAACATTTTTCTTGGTTATTCTTGTATATTTTCTTTCCCAGGATAAAATGTGGATTTACTCATCAAATTCCACAAAAGAATTCTATTGAACTTTTGATTGGGACTATATTGAATAGAAAATTAATTTGAGGAGGATTGTCATCTTTGCAATATTGAATCTTTCTATATAATAATATGACTCTCTTTCCATTTATTCAATTTTTTATGTCTTTTGATAAAGTTTTATGGCCTTATTCAAGAGTCTTGCACATTTCTTGTTAGATTTATTCCTAGGCTTATTATAGTTTTGGTTGCAGACATGAATCAGGTATTTCCTTCCATGATATTCTGTAATTGACTATTGCTGGTGTAGAGAAATTCCTCTGGTTATATGTTCCTGTATCCAATCACCTTCCTAAACCATTTGTTGGTTTTAACGACTCTTTAGTGCACGATCCTGGGATTTTAGGTAGCGTATTATATTGTCTTTCTTCCCTACCATATTTAAGCTATTTTTCTTCTTATGCCTTTATTTCTCCCACAAATATTCCATAATTCATCCCATTACCTTTATATTCTGTCTTGAATTATAGTAATGTCTCTGATTTTATTGCCTTTAGTAGATTAAGAGTAGACATAGTCTTATTTATCTTCAGACCACCTCTGCCCATTTTTCCAAGATCCCAGCATATTGCCTGACATAATGTACCTAGTAGATACTCAGTAAATGATAATGTAGTAATTAGTCATGACTTGTACCATAGTGAATTATGTATATTGAATCTGGATTACAATGTGTGGTAAAATGATATTGTGTTTTAGCCAATGTATCTCAACCTGAATTCCTTGTATTCTAAAACTTTTCCTTTGGAACAGGCAAATGAGTTGAAGTCACATTGACCTGGGGTTGGAGTGACTCAGAGTACAATAGGGAGCAAATATGTTAAATTTTTGGCCTTGGAATTAAAAGTTTGGGTCCAAAAGAAAAAAAAAAAGGCAAACTTTGTGGTTCAATGGAGCTTCATTCTTCTTCCCATCCAGTTCTCTCTCTCTCTCTCTCTCTCTCTCTCTCTCTCTCACACACACACACACACACACACACACACACACAGACTAGACAAAGATTCCATAAATATGGGTACTGTAGGCTGTATGCAGATCAGCAGGGAGAATCCCCTGTGTAGAGTTCTGTGTGAGTAGGCCCCATCAGTGACTCCATGAATCTGTTTGTGCATGAACAGAGGACATGTCCCAGCTAAGGAGCCATGTTAGTTACATTTTAAGATGCAACAGAAGAGGCTCACCCACCAGTATCCTTCAGGAGGTAGTTGTTGATGCACTAGTAGGAGTAATGTTCTCTTGTGCTTGGAGGCATTCACTAAGTCCCAAGCCTGCCATGCCAACACTCTTCTCTCCAGGGAGCTCCTAAATTCCCAGGGAGGAGAGAAGATCTTGACACCTAGGCAATGACCTAGAAAGAACAGCTTTTTCCTCCTGCACTCACCCAACACTTGGCAAGGGGGGCCTAGAAGGAACCTGCTCCGGGTCTCCCACTGGTGGGGGCAGAGGTGGGACAATCGCCTTTTTACATTGCATCTCTTGAGGGTCAGGATTGGCTGAGCCAATGGTGACTCTGTACCCACTCACCACCCCTGTGGCCTGGCTAAGGGCCTGGTACATGAACTGTGTTCTATATGTCTCTGAAGACTGTGCTTTAAGGATGCAGATGGAGGGACTACTTAAATCAACGGACCCAGAGGAGGTCTTTTCCCTTCCTTCTGTTCAGAGCAGCCAGCGACCCCAGCACTCTCACTTATGAGGCACTGGTCAGGGAAGGAGGCGGCCAGCTGTCTGCTGCAAGGTTCTTCCTGGGGAGATTGCTGCAATGATGGTTCCAGGACCTTCACCTAGTGAGCTCTTCTGCCAGTTGGAGGAATTAACCGCAGGGAATGGGGCCTCGGTTTCCAGGCAATGGAAGTGCTTCAAATCTGGGTTTTGATGGCCCTGTGAACCCCCTTCATGTGCACTGCTACACTGGGATTTAGAAACAGGGTAAGTGCAGCCCTGTGTGATGTGGAGAAGTGAATTGGTCGCCATTCAGGCGTATCCAGTTGAACTACTCCCCTTACCGTAACTTTAGAAAACCAGAGAATGGGCTGGGTGCGGTGGTTCAAGCCTGTAATCCCAGCACTTCGGAAGGCCAAGGTGAGGGAATTGCCTGAGCCCACAGCCTGGGCAACTTGGCAAGACCTCATTACTAGAATCAATCAAAAAATTAGCCGGGCATGGTAGCACGTACCTATAGTTTTGGGTACTTGGAAGGCTGAGGCGGAAGGATCGCCTGAGCCCAGCAGGTTGGTGCTGGGGTGGCCATGAGCGTGCTACTGCATTCTAGCCTGGGCGACAGAGTGAAACTCTGACTCAAAATAAGAAAGAAAAACAGAGAATGTCTAAACTGGGAGGGCTCCAGGGTTGCTAAATCCAACTTTATTCTTGTAATGCTAGGGCCTTGAGATGGGCAGAGGAAGGCCTCAGCCAGTGAGTGTCACCTCTAAGTGTCACCCCCAGCTTTTAAACTCTTTCCCACCTCTCTGACCACAAAGCAGCTTTAACCATCTGTCTTTTCACTTGAGCCAGGGAAGCTTTGTGTTAACATCTGCACTGTTATCCTCAGAGGGGGTGCCCATGGCAGCAGAGAAGTGTTCCTCTCTTTCTTAGAACATCTGCATGCAGGCTGGTGAACAGTAAGCAATCCATAAAGTTTGTGGGGTGAATATATTAGCTCTACCCCCTCACTGCTGAGTCAATTCAGGTGACTAGAAGATGAAACAATGCTGTGCTTCCTTCTCCTCACCCCTGCACTGACAGCTATGTGCCCTGGAATAAGCCAGGTAGCCTCTTGAAGTTTCATCTGCAAAATGGAAGGAGTCATGGATGCTGCAAAGGCCCAGCTGGATCATGCAATAAAAGTGTCCCAGGAGCTGTAACGTCTTCCACAATGTCAATGTGTTTTTCATCTTGCAAATGTGTTTGGCTCACTCCAAAATTAGTTTCTTAGGTCTGCCACGGCAAGTACTACAGACTGGGCGGCTCAAAACAATCGGCATTTTTTTCCTCTCTTAGTTCAGGAGGACAAAAGTGTGAAATGAAGGTGTCAGCAGAGTTGGTTTCATCTGGAGGCTCTGGGAGAGAATCCTTGCTTGACTCTCCAAGCTGCTGGTGGTTGCCAGCAACCTCTGGTGTTCCTTGGCTTATGGGAACATCACTTCAATCTCTGCCACATCAGCCTGTCCTCTGCATCTCTGTTTGTCCTTCTCTGACCCTTATAAAGACATTGTCATTGGGTTTAGGGTCCACCCTAATCCAGTATAATGCTATCTCAATCCTTACCTTAATTACACCTACAAAGACCCTATTTCCAAGTAAGTTTACATTCTGAGGTTCCAGGTGGACATGGAATTTAAGGGGACATGATCCAACCCACTACAGAGCTGTAATTCCATTAACTAGATCTGGTTCTCTGCTGCAGTTTATTCAGGCACACACTTTTTGGCAATGACCAGGTCTGCCAGCAGCAGCCCCTAAATTCTGCAAAGGAGCAGGAAGGGGAGGAAAGAGGTGACTGGCCACTTGTACGTGCCCAGGGCCCCTCATACAGCCTTCAATTTGTTTCATCTTCCCGGCAACCTCCATGAGGTATCACTGTCCTCATCTTCCTAAAGAAAAAAAAAAAAAAAAAATCCACAGGCCTGGAGGGATTAAAGGACTTTTCTGAGATTGTGAAGGACATACTAGAGTTCAAGCCTGAGGCTGTCTGATCCAAAGCCCATTCCTTTCTATCGTACCCATTGTACAAGAGTAAACACTGGGCACTGGGGATACAGCAGTGGGACAGCGTGAGCAGGGCGAGGTGACAGGATCCTAGAGAGAGTGGTCAACAAAGACTTCTCTGGGGAGAGACACTTACACTGAGATTCAATGTCCAGGAGGAGCCAACCATGGTGCAGACCAGGTAGGACAAATGGGAAGCTCAAAGCCCCTGAGGTGAAAATGAACTCAGCAAATTAAAAGACCAAGAAAAAATCAGGCTGGGCCAGAGCAAGCAAGGCCCTGTAAGTGGGGGGTTGAGTTTAACAGGAAGTCTTGGGAGGAAGAATTTGATCAATGGGTAAATCATGTTCTAGCATGAGTCACTTGTGCTCTTGTGTAAAGTATTGATGGTACCAGGCCAAGCGGAAAGCAGGAGACTGGTTGGAAAGCTATTGCGAGTTGTCCAGGTGAGAGATGAGAGAGGATGCAGGCCTGAACCCAGATGTAGGCTGTGGAGATAGATTGAGGGTGAAGTGAGGGGGTTTTGGGACAGAGCTGGGTTGGGTGATGGGATAGAAGAGGCTGTGATTTGAAGGAGGAAGCAGGACTGGTTCCTCTGTTTTGGCCGGAGCTACTAGATGAAAAGAGGTTCCCCTTCCCAAGAAGGGGTGTATGGTAAAGGTGAGAGTTCACTGCATGTGTAGTAAGGGTGGGGACGGGGAGCCATCCTGCCACCTCAATTTCCTTCTCTGTTCTATCTCAGGTAATGTCATTAAGTTGTTAGCTACCATCTGATTCCTAGTGAACATTGGGACTATTGCTTTCCTTTCCTTTTGAGAATTATCTGGAATCTGAACACTGAGGAAAACGCCAGCTGAATTGTGTGGAAGGTAAAGAGGGGGTGAATCTTGGCACCTCTTGGAAAGGTTGAGGAGACAGGGCATTGCTGGGGCAACTAGGATGGAAGGGCTGCAGGCATGGAATAGAGGAGCCCAGGACAGGGAAACTAAGATGGGAAGGACAAATTGGATATCTGTCCTCTCCAAAACTCATCTTGAAATTTAATCCCCAGTGTAGAAGTATTGAGAGGTGGGGCCTTTAAGAAGTGATTGAGTCATGAGGATTTTGCCTCATGGATGGATTAATTCACTCATGAATAATTGACTAATACGTTAATGAAGTAGTGCTATCACAAGAGTGGGGGCAGTGGCTTTATAATCAGAGGTAGAAAGACCTGAGCTAGCATGCTCAGCCCCCTGCCATGCTGCTTGCACCAGCAAGTAGTCCCTCACCAGATGCAACTCCACAACCTTGAATTTCCCAGCCTCCAGAACTATACGAATAAATTATATTTATTATAAATTGCCCAGTGTCAGGTATTCTGTTACAAGCAACAGAGAATGAAATAAGACAATTACCAACTTGACAGTGGCAGGAATGGCAGCCTGAGCCATAGGGTCAGAATCTGGATGGGGTGAGAGCAAGCTGGAGGCAGTGGGAGGAGCAGTTGGGAGGAAGAGTTGGGATGTCTTGGTTAACACTGAGGCAAGAGGGTGCCCTTTGGTTGGCAGATGGCACAATGCAGGCATGGCTCCTCAATAATCCCCTCCGGGAGGTGCCATCCCTGTCAACCATGTTCCTGAGGAGAGAGGCTGACTAAGACATCCACTGAGGTGGCCATGTCTGAAACCAGCTTGCATGTGACACTTTCTCCTTCCCACCTTCCACATTTTCTGAGGGATTTCAAGTTTAACTGGTAAGGAAAATCTTCAGCTAAAGGATGAGAGTCTAACAGCAGTACATCAGGTATCAGCCAGGAGCGGAGAGAGAGTATTATCTCACTCGCATCAGGTTTCTGCACACCCCTCAGATCACACCTTAAGAGCTGCCAGCCTCCCTCTCCACTTGCGAATAGAGCTTGTTCGTCTATCTGTCAGGATGTTCTATTAATCAGAACATCTCACTCCCCGAACACAAATGTTCTGTATCAGCGACCCTTGTAGACACTGTTTCAAAGTAAATAACTTAAAATGGTTATTCATTCTCGCATATCAATACCAAAAAGGATCTAAGGCAGCATATTTGTGAATGAGGAGCATAAGACTGATTTTTAAAACAGCTTGCTCAAAGGGCATAAAACAAGGACATAAATTGCACCAGGAGATCAGAAGAAGAGGTAGTGATCTCTAAATTTAGCTTAAAGCTCACGGTATCCCTAGCATACAGGGAAGTGCACTTGTTTGTTTAGTCCTCCATGCCCGAAAAGGCCAGCAGCACAGACGTAGACATCTGTTGAAGTGCTGTGCCATGTTGGAGGGGAAAATGTTCCTTGGAGACAAAGTTCTAAGATTCAGGTGTGACATCGGGCAAGACACGAATTTCTTTGAGCAGGAGGCTTCTCTTCTGTAAAATAAAAGCAATTACTGTAAGCAGGGTGCCTACAGTAGGCACTGTCCCCGTTCCTGGCTCATAATTCTAGGAGGAGATGTGTCATGAGGACCTTATGTAAGAACCCATTGGTAACAGAAGAGACAATGCCATCTGGTCAAATCCGCCTCCTCTGGCCTCATGGCCAAACCGTCTCTTGGAAGAACATTCCTTCCAAATGAAAGAAAAACACCCTCTGAGCCCTGGAAGTTGGAGCAGAGAAATTCTTCTCTGCTGGGGCTGATGTTTCAGGCACCCAACTGCTGCTGAAGTGGGGGTGATTCTGTCTGGGTCTGCGGCGTGTCTTGGAACAAAAGGCTGGCGGTGCTGGAACTGCTGAAGCCGCCTCCTTTGCTTAGAAAGCCCAAACACGACCACACACTTATGAAGCTGGCCAAGCTTCTTTCTGGACCATCCCATCGTGTTCTGTAGAATCCTGCTGCTTCTGGCACCTCTTTTATAGGACCAGTGTCCTCATGGGACCCTTCTCCTATCCCCTGTCCCGTGTCAGGCCTCCTGGGGCAGAAATCCAGATTGCAAAATTATTCTCCCTACTCAACCTCTCATTAAAGCTGTTCCTCTCCCACCCCCAGCTAGAACTTGCTCTCTGTTAGGGACATTGAGAAAAAGAATAGAAACAAACTGTCAATAAGATAACACCAGTAATAATACTAACAATAATAATGATGATAATGACAGCATCCAACATTTACTGAACAACCACAGTGCACCAAGTACTTTATAAGGATGGTCTCATTCAATCTTCGGTGGGGGGAGGGGAGTGGTACTCAATTCTATCTTCATTTCATATAGAGGGAAATTGAGGCTCAGAAAAGTTCAGCATCTTGTCCAGGGTCACACACCAATTCATAAGCCTAAAGTATTAACCACTTCTCCTGTCCATGTAATAGCTGCTCTAGACTTTGCCTAATGGGGACATCTCATTGTCAAAGAGTTCTTTTGTCTTACAAAGGTATATACTAGTTGCAAAATTAGGTCTTGGTGAAAAAAGGTATTTTGAGTTAAGGAGTCCAAATCTAGAGCTCCTTAGAGACATCTTGGGTATTTATACTCTTTGTGTCTCAGTTTCCTCATCTATAAAATAAGGGAGGTAATACACATATACTTCATGGGTTGTTGTGAGGTTTAAATGAGTTGCTGTGTGCAAAGTGCTTAGAGCAGTACATAGCACAAGATGGGTGCTTCATGAATGTGATTATTATCACAGTTGTTATTGTCAGGGCTGTGGCTTCCTCCTACAGCCATGCCTAAAAATGATCCTCTTACTAGGAAAGCAGGTGGGTTCCCAGAAGAGGGGAGTGCAGGTGACTCTTCTGCCAAAGAGAAGAACAAAAGAGTCCTGGCCAAGCATGGATGAGTTGGTTCCTCCTAGCCAGGGAAAGGAGAGAATCCCAGGCAACTTCCAATGTTTTCCAGTGTGCTGAAACACAGTCCTGTGGGGCTGACGCTGGGCCAGGATGGATGCCATCATTTTCTATAGGAGGAAAGAGGTGGATTCCCCAGTATTCCATGTATCTGAGGGAGAAGGATCGATGGTCCCCAGAACTACACTCAATAGACTGTCAGGTGTATTGCTGGTTATGTGCCAGGCTTAAAATGCCGCCTGAGTTCTGTCTCCTCTCAGTTTTCCATTCTTAGTTGGACTATCTGGGGTCTTGTGGAAAGGATGTGTGACAAGGACATGTGGGGAAAGGAGAATCTGCCCTTGGTATAGTAGCACTGATCTATAAAATGGGGATAGTAATATATATATATACTTCAGGGGTTGTTCTGAGGTGTAAATGAATTACTATACGTAAACCCTCCTAACTGCTTGCGTCCACAAGCTCTTCTGGTTAGTTTCCTCCTGCTTCTAGACACAGGTCTAGCCCTTTGGGGACATTCTCTCAGCAACCCCTGATTCCATATACATCTCTGTTAGGATCATCAGCTACTGCAGGCAGCAGATGCATGTGTGATTCCTGTTTTATGTACAACCCTGAGCCAAACACTTGGTATTCCAGGGACACAGAGGACCTTTGGGAGGTTGTGGCTGTAGTGGCTCTCTTGCCTCCTTGGGAGGCTTGATCCTTCTCATAGAAACATAACATCATAGGAAACTAGGAAAATGCAGGGTCATTTGGTGAGTGCAGACTCAAATATGTCATGATTTTTGGATGCTGCAAATTATCCTAATCAATGAGATCCATTTGGGTCAACGAACCACAGTGCCATTTCTTTCCCTTTCCTATTCAATTCACGAAACGTTTACGAGCACCCACTCCACATCAAGCCCTGTTCTAGGGCCTGGGATATGAAGAAGGATCAGAGACACAGTCCCTGACCCTTAGAAGCAGACCCAGAGAAGGAGACCTAGCAGAGAGACAGCCCTGTCACCAAGTAGAGATGAAACAATGAGGCACAGGCAGGTAGTGCCATGCCCCAGGCACACCACAGTGCATGTGCTTGGGACTCATGTTGACTGAGGGGTCAAGTCTAAACTCTCCCTTAGTATCTGTGTGGCCTTGGTAAGTGACATGACTTCTCTAAACCCCAACTAATAACACTTCTGCTGTAGCAGATTTATGCCAGCAGAGGCACATATATTAGCTGACTTAAATGTTGTCTCAAAAGATCTATGACCAGGGTACACATTTTATTAGACATTGTAGGTTCTTGACATATTTTTGTTGCTATCATTATTATTATTATTAATCATTGAAGTAGCTCAGGTTAAGCAACTTCTGTTGGCAGACGGGCAGGAAGACCACATTAAAAAGGTGAGAACTTTGTAGGGCTTTGAAAGGTGAAGAGATATTCACCAGGCTGTCAATGGGGAGAAGGACATTGTAGGAGGTGAGCTCAACATGTGCTGTAAGCAGAGGGCTGAGACTGGCACAGTGCATTTGAGTAGCTGGGCAGCACATCTAGCCTGACACAGGAGATAGACCACCTGACTGTGGGTCCCATGAACATTTCCCACTTTCCCCTCAGGCTGTGGAATGAGAATATGGAAACCACTTTCTTTCCCCCTCCTACAGGAGACACCAACATCCAACAAGGCTCATGCAGGCTCCAGCACAAGCCTGAAGCAGGCTGCAGGGTCACTATGACAGTGACTTTCCTATTCAATCCTTGGTTCCAGTCGGCCAAACTTGAAGGCCCCAGTCAGTCAGTGAGGGGAGAGCTAATTGGCAGATGAGGCATCACAGGAGGCCTGATATCCTCGCCCCTGGCTGTCCCTGATGCTGTGGCAGATGGCCTGCCTTCTCCAGCCCTTCAGAGACACCCCCTCGCAATTACTGCCCCACAGCTGCCATGCGCGGAGGTTAGCTCGGTGCTTCAAATGTGTGCCTGGAAGATTATGTAACCCGCTGGCAGGAGAAAGCTGCCACACTTGGTGAGTTTAGCAAGATTAAATGTGTCAACATTCGGTTTTGAATATGAAATAATGCAAATGTCTCCTTAGTCTCATTTGAATTTTTTAAAAAAGTCAAGGTTGGTCATGTTCTTTCTAAAGTGCTATACAGTATGTTTAACTCATCTATTCAACAAACATTTATTGGAGGCTTATGATGTGCAGACAAATGTGATACATTGGGTATCAAACACAGTTAAAGAATCTTTCCCTCAAGGAGTTTACGTTCTAGTAGGGCAAGGCAGACAATAAATAACTGACATGTATTATGTAGCATGACAGAAACCGAGAAATGTCACGGAGCAAATTTTTAAAAAGTAAAGCAGGAGGATGGCAACCAAGACTCTTAGGAGGTGATGCTGCACATTAAATAAGGCCATCCAACAGGTTTTTCTTGGAAAGTGGATTTGGCATAGATTGTGTTTGGGTATCTTTTCACTCTCCTTGTCATGGTTCACTGTATCCTTGACCTCCTGGACTCAGGTGATCCTTCCACCTCAGCTTCCACACCTGGCTAAGTTTTTTTGGTAGACACAGACTGGTCTTGAACGCTTGGGCTCAAACAATCCTCTCATGTAAGATACCCAAAGTGTTGGGATTACAGGCATGAACCAGTGTGCCCAGCCTCACTCTTGTTGACTGACAAGTGCTTGGTAGGTAGGTTTAGGTGGAGTGGCTGGAACTGCTCCGGGTGTCTGTAGAGAAGTTTCCTTGGGGAAGACTCTAAAAGGACTGGGTGACCAGTCCCAGTTTTTGTGAAACCAAGGACCTTTTAGAACATGGGAGATTCAGAGCCCAAACCTAGTAAGTCCGGGCAAATGGGGACAAATGGTCACACCAATGGCTCAGGAACTATTACTTTTAACCCAGCCCCAGTGAGCCATCGGCCTACCCACACGGAATGGTCCTGGCTGACCAAAATTTGAGCCTTGTGCTTAGCTGTTTTTAAGATTTCTCAATGTCTAGTTTAAATATTTATTGTCTCAAATCTACTCCTTAGGGATTTCATCAAGATCAAACAGCCGAAGGACTGTTTCCTCTCCTCCTGTGGTTTGTAGCAAACTTTGGGCTCAGAGGAGAGGGAAACAAGCATCTACTTCCAGTGAGTTTTTGAAAGTCTCTAGGGAAATTTCCTTGGAGACACTGAGGAACTTAAAACACTGGTCTTCTGTGAGGTTGAACATTCCCCAAAGATTTCTATTATTGCGGCTCTTCTGGACTCACAACCTTCAGGGGTAGATTGAATTCAAAGCTCATTCAAGACAGGGCTTGCCTTGTTCAGCTGAGTGTTCCTGGCACCGAGCAGTGGACCTCATCTCTGGCAGGAAGTCCGTTCACACATTAATAGTGTTATCTTTTTCTTCACTCAGGCACTTCAAACTCAACTTGTGTAGAATCAAACTCAGCAATCTCCATTCCCTCACTCCACAAACATATTCCTTCTTTCAAGCTTCCACTTCTGTGAATGGCCCCACCATTCTCTACTTACTCAAGTCTGGTTGAGTCCTCTCTCTCTCACCCCACAACCCATGAACCACTCAGCCTTACCTCTGTACTCTCTCTCAAACTTGTCCTCTTGTCCTCATGGCCATGACCACTGCTCTAGTCCAAGCCCCCATCACCTGGTTCTTGGAAAATGGAAATGTTGTCTCATTGGTCTCTCTATTTCCTCAAAACTTTTGCAATACCAACAGAGAGAGCTTGAAAAAATATTCAATTAATTCTATCACTTACTCTCTTAAAAGTCCTCTATAATTTATCGAATAATGTCCGAGCTCCTTAGCATGGCATATTGGGTCCTCTGGAATCTTGTCCCTGCTAACCTGTCTAGCTTGAACCCAGTTTCCTACCACTCTATGGTCTGACTGGACTCAGTAATTTGGCATTCCTTAGGAGGCATTGTCACTCTGCTTTTACTCACACATTCCTTCTGAGGAATCCTTCTCCTTTTCTATCTCTGATGTCACTCTTGAGGAGACTTTCCTGACTCTTCCAGTTAGAACTGGTATGCTGTGCTGGCTATTGTATGCTGGCTATTGTTAACAGCCTCCCTGACTTTCTAAACTTGTCCTTGTATCACAGAGGCTGGAAGTCTAGAAACCATATTACCTTTGCCAGCAGAGCATGGAATGGTAGAACACAGGGGCTAGGTTGAGACAAGACAGGTAAAACTCCAGTTTAAATTCTTCAGATACAAGACTGGCACATGAGATTTAAAAGGCAAAAATAAAAACAAAAGAATAAATCATTATTTGCTTCCAGGAATGGCAGATAGAGGTGGAGGTAGACAGCAGTTTGTTTTTCTTCACTTGATGATTTCCTGAAAGCCAATGTCAGTTTTCCATTCTCATGACTTCCCCACCTCTCCTTCCCATCTTATGAGTATCAAATCTCTTGCAGTAAATTCCTCCCTCTGAAATATGCAGAGTGGTTTCTATTTCCCTAACTCCTTGAGTGCTTCCTACTTTCTCAAGTATAATTAGTGTTTGTATATCCAGTACCTCATCCAGGAGCTGGCACTTCCCAAGTACTAAATATTGTTGTTGCGAAGTTAAGTTGAATCATAAGAAGAAATCAAAACACCATGGATCGTTTACCCACCAAGGCTGGCCTGTGAGGCATGGCCTTTTACTCATCTCATTGCTTCTGTTTCTTGCCACACTCCCTCTCTGTATATGTAATTCACATCATGTCGGAATTAAATATAATAAAGAGAGAAAAACCTTTGGAATATGACAGTCATAGGTTCAAGTCCCATCCCTGTTACTTATCATCTCTGTGACCTTGAGCAAGTGATCCAACTTCTCTGAGTCTCGGTTTTCTGATTCATATATTGAGAATAGTTATGCTTCCCAGAGTACTTGTGAGAAAACACAAGAAATATTAGTTCCCCTCCCTTTCTAAGGTAGAAGAAGCATGGGATTTCTGAGTTATATGTGGCTTTGGAGATTATTTGTGACCTCATTTTACAGATGACTAAGGCCCAGAGAGGGAAAGTGACTGGTACAAAATTATATAATTATGAAATGGTGGAGCAAGGACCAAGATAGTCTTTTGACTCTAAATGCAGCTCATTTTTCTACTATAGGTATAAATGATGACAATGATGATACCAAAAACAATAATTTATGACTGCAGAAGGACAGAGACCTTCCTTCAATCAAGTTCCCAAATGAAGAAAATGTAGAGCAGTAGGGAACAAAGGGAGGTCCAAACTTTATCTGCATGATGTCCACTTGTATACCCAATGCTGAATTGTATCCCACATCTTTAAAATAAAATTTAAAAAAAGAAAATGTAGAGTAAAGCACCCCCTTCCCCCCAATGTCCTGTGACATAAATGTGCTGTGAATGAGAAATAAGCACTTGTTTGGCTACTGAGATTGGGAGAGTTTTTATGACTGCAACATAACCTAGACTATCCTGATTGAAAGGGGATATGAGCTGATTGGGAATCCATGTTTGGCTGATGTGAATACAGTAACTCAGACTGAAGCCACAACTGGTATTGCAAACCAAGGCCTGTATGAGATACATAGGACTTTAACTCGCCAGGAACATCTGTGCTCCATGTGGGAATTGAGAACTGGAGCATGAGGTAGGCTTTTGGATTTTTGCATTGTTAGGGAAAGGCATTGATGGAAGATAAAAGGCTCCTTTGTCTCAAATACTTTTTGTTTGTTTGTTTGTTTGTTTGTTTGAGTCTGCATCTGGGATCTAGAAAGATACTTTTGAGCCAAACTGAGATCCTTGTGTCTGGTTCCCCGGCTCCTGAAGCCATCTCTTTCCTTCTTCTCTCCAACCAACTTTGGATTATTTCTTTGCATTTGAGGGGGAATCCAAAATACGCTGAACTTTATTTATAAAAAAGTTTGTATTTATTCTTACATGTTTAAACTTGTCACCTTCAAAGTATTCTCCGTTTGATGCAATACACCTATCAAGATACTTTTTCTACTGCTCAAAACAGTTTTTGAACTTGTTAATTTTGATGCTTTTTGGTGCTTCTGCTGTTTTTTTGTTTCACTTCTTCCACACTGGCAGAACATTTCTCTTTAAGGACTTTTTATCCAGGGAAACAAACAAAAAAGTTGCTTGGGGGTGAGATTGAGTGAATAGGGAGGGTGGGGCATGGAGGTCATGCTGTTTTTGGTCAAAAACTGCTGAACACTCAGTGTGGTGTGGGCGGGTGTGCTCATAAATCACCCATCATGAAATAGGCAAATGTGTTGAAAGAATATCCAAAAATTTAACTGAAGCTGAATGCAGTCTCACCACAATGCTAGTTGCTACACTGATGCTGATGGGTTCCTAGAACCCATCTTAGCAGGGGAAGCCTATACTTAAGGGGGCCCACCCTCCAAAAAATTCAATTTTTAAGGGGAGTCCCCCTAGTATGGTCTGAGCATCCTGGTGTATACAGGGAACTGAAATGTGGGGGTTTTCTTCGTGAAGTGGTAGATTTTTATCTACAAGTAAACTAAAAGGTAAGGGAATTCTGGCTATACAAAATATATGTCGTTTCCCTGGATTAAGGTGCCAAAAAAACTGGATGGAATTATTACAAGTGCTATGGCTATGAAGGGAATTAAAAACTTCAGTTAGAAAGAAGTCATGATAAAAGCAACCAGGAAGCCCATCTTTGAAGACTGAGATGGCTATACAAAGAGGTTAAAGACAGTTTGCATAGATCTGAGAAGGGAAGATGTGAACAGCTCCAAGAGAATGATTCAAGCATATTAAGGCAACTTCCAAGGTGTGACACTTATCACGAGTGGGAAAGCAGTCCTGGCACAGATTTTGGAGAAATGTGTCAGAAATGTGAAGTTTTGACTGGAGTGAAGTTAGTGGAGTCAGGTAGGAAAATCATGACTGAGTGAAGTTCAGGTTATATGTTAGACTGTTCTCTTCCTGAGCATACACCTCAGAAGGGTAGGGACTTTGTTTATCTCACTGCTGCATCCTAGCATATGGGACATTCCCTAGCCCACAGAGGGCTTCCATGGCTAGTTGCTGGGTGAGTGACTATAGAAAATCTACATCCTTATGGACTTCTCTTCTGAGTGATAGAGGTAGGCAGGATATGTTTATTTTTGCCTCTGACTCTGTAGCTTTCTCTCTTGCTATGGGAGACCATACCAGACAGAAGCAGGAGAAGGCTAGGACCATAAACCTCTGGGCCTGAAACAAAGAAATAGAAAAACAAGGAAAGCCCCAGGATCCAGCAAATGATACTAGCCCTGCACATCGTAGAGGAGGAAAGGGGATAGCTTTAGAGGCAGGTTATACATTTTAAAACTTAGCCAGAAAGAAGTCAGGGAATGACTGACAGAGGGACACCAAACGTGAGAGGGCTGTCCCACTGTCACGCGAAAGGAGGCAGCAGGAAGAAAACCTCAGAAGATGAGAAGAGGCAAGGTTTCTGGAAGGTGCCAGTGGCATGAAGAGATCTTCTTTAGAGGCATGAATGGCAGTGTCAGTTCTCAGTATTTCTGTAGTCAAATAAAAAAACTAGGAACTTGGTGCAGTGGTTCACGCCTTTGAGAGAATGAGGCAGGAGGATTGCTTGAGCCCAGGAGTTCAAGACAAGCTTGTGCAACATAGCAAGACTCTGTCTCTACAAAAAATAAAAATAATAATTAACCTGGCATGGTGGTACCTGTAGTCCCCGTTACTCAGGAGGCTGAGGTAGAAGGATCACTTGAGCCCAATAGATCAAGGCTGGGATAAGCTATGATCACACCCCTGCACTCAAGCCTGGGTGAGTGAGACCCTGACTTAAAAAAAAAAACCTAGGAAGAAGGAAAATGCATGAACAAACAGGATTTGCAAGGCCTGAACAGGAGGCAGAGCAGCAGCAGGCTGGCAGGTAGCAGGCACAGACAAGAGTGAGAATGTGATTGCAAAGCCACACACACTTGGGACAGGCCCTGCTTTTAGGAGCGAAGGGGAAGTTGACCACATGACACAGCCCCAGGGGTGCCAGGTACGGAAAGTCCAAAGGGAAATGGGAATTAGGAGGCTTTACAAATACTGCTTGAACGCAGAGGCGATGGAACCTCAAGGAAAACCTGGAGGCTGGGGCTGCACCTGGGCCAATGCCAGTCTTATTGGCAATTGTAGCGAGTCTAAAACCCAGAATATTTTCCATGTCTCACATTTGTTTTCTCCATCTCCTTTTCCCCAGATGTCACCAAGCATCTGCTACATCCCATGGCTAGCAACAGAAACATGGGTTCTGAGAACATCATGTTGCTAGGCTAAATTTGGTGGGTTTGGGGCTGGGACTGGGGATATTCTTGGGTACCCTATAGTCTTTCATATTCTTTGGAGAGCGGGATGCACGAGGGTCTTGGGATTGGATAAATTCGACCTCCTTGTTGCTTTGGGGGCCAAACTTATTCCGGGGAGACACATGGAGAGCAGCTGCTCCCACAGGAGACACTTAGACTCCAGCTGGGAAGCTCCACTGGATGAGAGGCAGGGGACTTCAAACCTCAGGAGGGAAGGTCTTTCAATTCTTTGGTTTGTAATTTGCAAAAGAAAGGGAGCTCAGGTTTTGAACTTTGATTTCTCTCCTAGAATTTAATAATATAGAGGGCTCCACAGAGCTCAAGTCCAGGGTATTTTTAAGTTTCTGGTATTGTGCTCATTGGGGTATTTTTATGCTGTCATGTGGTGTTTGTGGTACAGCTTCCTCTGCTGAGCTATATTGGACAGTGTGGCTTGAAATTTGAGACGGAAAATACAATCGGGATAAATGTTTGGCCCAGGGTATAGTGGGGGCTTGGAGTGATTTTAGTGAATGCCTTGCTCTGACCGTTTCAAAGGCTTCTGGAGGTAACAGCTGAAGTGCCCATCCCACTGGTCCCTGGGTGGTGATGAGAGGCGTGGCTGTAAATTGTGAGAGCAGAGATCCCCTACTGACCTCATCCTTGAAAGGACAGGCATTTCCCGGCTGACCATAGGCTTGACAAGTCAGCCCAATTATAAATAAGTGGACCGAACCTGGGTGAAGTTGGGGGGGGGGGCGAACCCTAATCCCACCTGATTCCCATTTCCACAGAGATGAGGCCTCTCTTTCTCTCCTATCTGCTAACTTAATCCTTCCAAGGATTGTGGCGTTGCTAACATTCAGAAGGCAGGGTGTTGACCAGGAGATGAAGTGGGGGTATTAAAGGTACTGCTCACAGACAGTCAAGCTAACCCGTAAAGTGTTTGAAAATGTGTTTGTGTTTGAAAATGATGCCCCATCCAGCAGGCACAGCTGCATAGGGGCTGGTGAGTAGATTAATTTGTGCAAAGACAAATGATCCCCTTGTGCTTTCGTAGGATACTTGGTGAGTGGTGCTGAGACTAGGCTCCAGTTCCTGCTTGGCCCCTCAGGGGGTGCTGTCACCCTGGATACACTTTCTTGCTCTCCACTCTGCAGGGAACCATTAGGCAAAGCCTAACCTGGACCTCTGCTCTCTCTGTTCAGCTCTCAGGGTCTGTGGACTTCAAGTTGGGGGAGGAAAGTGAAGGAAATCATTCTCCTTCGCCTACTTGTCCAGGGGTTCTTATGTCTTAGGGGTAATCAGATACTTGTCTGACCCATGAGTAAAACATCCTAAGGCCCCTCCTAGCTAGTGAGGAGCTTTGTCTTCCAGAGCGTTAAAGGACAGGAAGACAAGGGCCTTTGTCTTCCATATCGTTAAAGGACAGGAAGAAGCCGGGCTCGGTGGCTCAGCCTGTAATCCCACGCCCTTGGGAGGCTGAGGTGAGTGGATTGTCTGAGCCCGTGGGTTCGAGACCCGCCTGGGCAAC